>NW_026928811.1:0-35436 GCF_032062105.1 Saccostrea cuccullata | reverse complement strand
CTCTCAGCGACATTGCAGAGTAGTTCTCTTGTTGAAATACATACTTTCTTTTTCTTGGTTTTGTCTCCCCGACCTGGGGGTCATGATTTTAATAATTTAAAATCTTCACCACCCCAGATGCTTCCACTTTTATTCCAGCTTTTCTGGCCCAATGGATATTGAGAAGAAGTTGAAAATGCGAACAGTTTACAGACGGACGGCAACTACGAAGGTATAATCGGGAAAGCTCACTTCAGCTTTCATCTAAGGTGAGATAAAAATATACAGCTCAATTTGAAAGATCACACATGAAGAAGCGTGTCCCTCCTTTTTTAGAATAGAGGGTTTGGCATACTGTAGAAGTACTTTTTCCCCGTTGTATTAATTTATGCTATTTACGCGGTCACAACTTTTTCGCGGAAATTTGTCCAAGCATACTTTAAATATAAGGCATATAAAGTGACAGTCTACTAGGAAATCTGCGTAATTTTTAAAACTGGATTAAACAGAAATTGACATTCCGTGGAATTGTGGCCCATGGAAAAAAAGTACGTCTACAGTATTTCATTATCAAATCGTAAGGGGTCACATTATCCTGCTTATTACAAAGATAGTGCCCTCATAAGCTAGCATAATTTCATATTCCTGATCGCTGCACTGCGTGGATATTGTTTTGAAGATCTCATTAACATCAAATATACCACAAATGACAAATGAAATTTTCACACGTCATCTTTTCATAAAATCAAACATGAAAATATTTTGGATTCGGCCTGTCGAAGAAATTTCTTCATTAATAATAGTTCAGGGTTTGCATTCAAAGTAATGAAAAGTAATAATTATAATACAGAAATAGATGAGATACATAACATTTGTGCGCTTGAAGAATAGATTTAAAATATGACCTAAAAATCATCCACAATCAAATTTAATATGAATTGATCCACTGAAATTCATATGATAAACCTGTAGAACAATTCACACGTTGAGTTATTTATTTTTAAGGAATGAATAGAAAAATCGGTTGCTCCTGAACTACAGAAATGGTATATTTCTCCCAAAGCTAAAAAGCATTAAAAGTCTGTACCTACAAATGAATTTGCTTTAAATCATGTATTCTGTAAAACCGTCGCAATTTTAAAGAATGATGTATGTGTTTTATTTTGCAGGCATTTGTTGTCAATATACATGTAGAGTATTTTGGTGCCATAGAGATATTCAATTGCCCTGTTTTTCTCATGTATGGCATATACTTTTGCGATTGGTAAGAGGAAAACAATGGGAGATAACCCATTCTATTAGTCAATTTCATTGAATCGCCTTTTTATCTAGGGTACTTTCTCACTGAGAAGGAAATAACTTTAAGGAAATTATCTTTGCAAAATACCAGTGTTACCGACCTCAGAAATAAAATTTCTTCATAAATTTAACCATGACGCTTTTTTGTAACCTTAACGGTTCAGATTTATTTTAATTTTACATTTTTTTTTCAAGAAAATTTAGCTTTTAAATAAACCAGCATGGCAGGCGCACAACTGGTCCGGTAAGGAAACAGAATGGGGAGCATGGAAGGCAGTGGATGGACAATATTATAACCGTGCTGCAGGTGGAAACCAGTGTACGATATCAGCAGATGGACAACAGATAGCCGAATGGAGGGTAGATCTTCGGAGAATTGTCAGCATTAGTTATATCGACATCTGTTACAGGACTGATAATGTTCGTAGTATGTACACCGTAAAAAAATCCAATAGAAACAGAAGAATTGCAGTGATGGAAATGGCTAAGCGCCTATAATTCTTTTTGAATTATAATTTCCTTTTGGATTCGTCTTTGTACCATCTATTACTATGAGATCAGTTACCTTTTGGGAAAAAATTACTTTGCTTACATAGTGTCTAAATAATGTAAGTAGCTTTTCAATCATATATTCAATTTACATATTACAAGTAAAAGATGATATTGAAAACATGACAAAGAGTATGTTCCCAAAATATTTACATCCATGAATGAATATTTCAAAAAAATTATTAAGAAATCTGAAATACTTCATGAGTTGTTATTTTCTTTTTTTTAAAAAAAAACTTGAATGTAATCAGTAAATGTATTTTCTACATGTATTAATTATGTCTCAGATTAAAATAAGTTAAAAAGCTCTGAATGAAATATTTTGAAATTATCGATTAACTATTTACAAAAAACGGTGTTTCAAACACAATATACTTTGTGTTTCTTGGAAAGAATACTAGCATTAAGAACCTATTCACACCTCATACAATTGTTGTATCTTAAAGTTAGCATATTCTTTAATTCAATTTCATATATTTTATAACTTCCATGTCATTAATCGCTGATATTATTAAGTATACTTTTCAGGTCCCGGTGCGTTTTATGATCGTTTTGCCGGCTTTACCTCTACGTCTCTAATACTACATCGAAGGAGAACGAAAGAATGTTTCCACGAATTGCAAAATGTGAACGGTACGCCATCGGAAGACCAGAGAATGAATTGTTCTGTGTATGGAAGATTTGTCATTTACTTCAACCAGCGAAATCCAAGGCTTTCACTATCCTTCCTACTATTCTCAGTATGCATACAATGAATTGTGCGAAGTGAAAGTATTTGGTAAGTTCTGTTTTATAACACACAGTGTTTCAGTATACACTACAGACTTATCTTTTACACTGCCTGGCTCTATTTTACAATTTGTAATTTTGTATTTTGGACAATACACAAGGTATATTGATTGATTAACCTCGCTTTTTAAAAAGGCTGCCTGTTACTGGATATTATGGAGAGAATTGTACCAAAACCTGTCCACGGAACTGTCAGGGACAGCAGTGTGACGCCCCAATACTGGAAATTGTCTGAATGGTTGTATAGAAGGATTTAAAGGCCCACACTGTAGTTATTGTAAGTGTATTCATTTTAATCGAAAACTTTATTTTAAAATTACTTTTATTTATTCGGGAAAAAAGCCCTTTGATGACTGACTTTTTTTAAACATTCTCATATCCCGAATGTTAAATTCCATAAAAAGTTTATGTTTATTAATTATTCATCCTTTGATCAAAAGTTAATCTTGCACTACGGAAACCAGCCTGGCAAGAAAACGATTATCCCCATCATTCTTTAGTATGGGGAGCAGCAAAGGCTGTAGATGGGAAATAACCACCGCTCAGCATTGGGATACCAGTGCACAATATCAGCAGATGGAAAACGAACAGCAACATGGAGAGTGGATCTGCAGGGTTTGTTTAGTATCAGTCATATCCACATCTACTACAGAACTGGTAATAGTCCTAGTAAGTATTCAGTATTGTGAATGATTGGGTGATGAAAGTGTTCTTTCATAGAAAACTAAGCGTATGTACTGTTTAAAATCAACTTTTTTTTCACTTTATTTATAAATTTTTAACAACACTGGTACAAATAACATGTACAATTTGAAAAATCTAATGACAATTTTATAAATTTGTTTTTTAAATCGGTTTTTAGAAAGACAGGTAGATTGACGTCGTAATAGTGTTTCGATGCTAGGGTAAACTGAAGCTCTTAAAAGAAAAAGTATTATATGTGAATATATGCTCTTTTAAAAGTAAAACATAGAAATTAGCAAATCTCCCGATGATTTTCATTATTGTTTATGTGAATCATTTGAATCTGTCATATTTTGTAGTATGCTATAAAACAGGAACATTCGTTACTTTTGAAATGTTTCCTGTGGAAACAAGATCGTAAAATTTTCAGTTTCTAAGATATTATTTACAATATGGTAATACTTTCATCATATATTATAACCTGAGCAAAAAGGTTATTGTAATATTTGTAAAATTTGCATAAATGACACTGTCCAGTATTTCCCTTCACTACATGTAAATGCGTTGGGACGTGGAGACCGGTTCTTCGGATGAGACCGTATAAACTGATGTCCTGTGTTGCAGTAGATGCTGGCATGAAAAAGATCCCTCCCTGTTCAATGGCCTTAAGTGCCGAATATCCAACAAGAAAATTCCAGCTCTCCGCCGGCAAGTGGTGACGTCTCCATATGAGTGAAAAATTCTCGAGAGGGGCGTTAAACAATCATAATCAATCAATCAATACTACAGTTAATGTACCATGTATTTTAGGACGATCCTTTGAAAATTCCTGGGAGGTGGATTGCCCCCAAACTTGTGTATTCTATTGAATCTATAACCAAGGCCCCGTGTCAGGGCAAAGGCGCGGACGTAAAGATCCCTCCCTGCTGAAAGGCCGTAGAGTGCCGGAGCATAGGCCTAAATTGGCAGCCCTTTACCGGCAATGGTGACGTCTCCATATATCAGTGAAATATTCTGGAGAGGGACGTTAAACGAATACAATCAATCTATCAAGAAACGTTACATCTGTTATTAAACTTTAGATTTTTTCTTACTTAGTTTTCTCACAATAAACCCCCAGTTGTCTCCCTTCAATCTGTTAGAGTACGCAAATATAAATTTCTTGTAGATAAAGTAAAGCTTATAGTGGGAAAAAACTATTTCACCACTGAAAGCGAATTTAAACTGTAAACCAACTTTCATTCGCGTGCGAGAAATTTCTGCGAGGTTCGCGAGAGCCTCGTCATGCAATATTTCTCGCCGCGATCCTTAAAGTCTCTCTCGTCTGTTATCAAAAAGATCTTAAAAGGCTTGATTGCGAAAATATGAGGGGTGTTAGAAAAAGTTCGCGGACAAGTTCTATTGTGAGCGCGCTATTTCCACGAAACCAGTCAAACTTTCCAGATAAAATCTTAACCATTTTTCCAATTAATATACAAGAATTTGTTTCTCTCTGGTGATTATTAAAAATTAAAAATTTGCGTCACGGAGCATGCTACATTTTTGGCAAGTTTATATCACAAAGACTCTTTATTTAAAATTAAAAATTGCACAATTTTAGCGCAAAGGGATTAATGATATTTTTCCTGCCGCTAAAGCATACAGGAAACGTCACTGGGAGAAATTTTGAACTAAATTGGATGGTATATGACTGTATTATAGCCGAATATAAATGATCAACGCGTAAAAGCACAGAATAAATAAATTGCTAGATTCTCATTCGAGTTTTTTTTTAAAAATGGAGGCGGGCGGGCGGCTTTTATTTTATATTTTTTATTTTTTCAATTTTGCAGATTTTTTTATTGACCTGGTCAATGTGTAATTATATCTAGAATACCTGAATAAAAGTCATAGTAAAGGTTCAATTACCTCTTACTTCACATCATCGCTAATCTTTTTTACCAATGACCCTTGTTTAAAGTATATACGCTTGTATTTCAGTAATATTACCATCTTTTCAGCTGTCAAAATCATGTCGACTTCGCGGGGATTTAAACGAAAAGGATGGGACGAAATCCGAGTACCGATCAGAATTAAGACGAGAAAAACAAGAAATAAAAAAAAAGAGGCGGGGGTATAAAATCGGGGGCGGGCATGGAATATTCAGGAATATTTTTATTATGGCCAAATCGGAACGTCATTGAGCGTCACGGAGCACTGCACTACGAAAAAATTATTTGTGCAGACAGGAACATGTGAGATTAAAATGTCAAAGATGCTGCTGGGAATTCTCTACACATACAAAGAACAAGTTTTCAAATGATTGTAGCTTCATAAGAATGGAGGGAGTAACATTTTGAATGATTAACTCCTTGATACTCCATCGATACTTCAATACACCCATATCACATGGACGTTGCGTTGCGCCTATATGGTTTTGCAAAGCTTCCATACCTTATCGATTAACTGCATAGACTTTTTTTTTATTTTTTAAGATTTCAATGATATCCGAATTAATACAAAAGACATTATAGTAGAAAAGTAACATGTCTTGATATAGAAATCCAATTTTAAAATAGAAAAAAGATCTGAAGAAATGCAAGATTTATAGAACTGCGACAAAGCTTAACAGGTTGAAATCTGGTTGTCACGTCTGTTGTGTATTGGAACACACTTGACCAGTAATGAAGAAAACACGTGTGTATCGCAGAAACTACTTTTTAATTGAATTAACATGTAACAGTGAGAACCAATAACATACACATAACAAAGTTCCGGAATACATGGACACAACATTCCTCCCTCTTAAGTTTTGAAGTAAGATTTACCCCTTTACATTAATTTCTGTGCCTTGCTGGTACATAATGTAATTCGCGGAAACATATTACATACAAATGTAAACTATACATTTAAGAACAAAGCATTAATAGCAACATATGTACAAAACTTTTGTTTCCTTGTGATACCATGAGGATTATTATGCCTCAAGTCTGCACTAGTATCACATTTCACTTCAAACATAATCAGCAAGATGTTTGGGCGGTTTCCTGACACGACTCGGATATCTTGGTTCAGGGACAGCTTGAGTAGATGGCATGGCACGGTCGTCATTGGATGGATGCGAAGGACGTGGTTCTGCATTGGACGCGGGCGAGCTCTGTTTCGCGATGTTTGACTTTACTGGTTGTTGACTCACAGCTGTGTTATTGTTGCTAGGTTGAATATGTAAGTCCTCCTGAAATGGCACATTTGAAGAACGCAACTGATCAGCGTGTCGTCTCCATGTGACTCCTGGTGTTACTTCTACAGAATATGATACAGGTCCAGTCTGAGCTGTCACAGTTCCGGAAGTCCACTGAGAATGATCCTTTCGGTAGTCACGAACAGCAACAGAATCTCCTGGTTCGAATTTACGTAACACACTTTTTCTTCTTTCGCGCACTTCACACTGTTTCTCCTCTACTTTCCTCCTGACATCTGGTTTCATAAGATCTAAACGAGATGGTAAGTTTCTGCCCATGAATAGTTTTGCTGGACTTTCATTTGTTGTGCACTGTGGAGCATTACGGTAAGCCATAGGAAAATTGCTGAGTTTCTTCACCATGCTACCACTTTCCTTTTTACTCGACTTGAGACTCATCTTGAATGACTGCACAAATCTTTCTGCTAAACCGTTAGTACTGGGGTGATAGGGTGCTGAGGTTATGTGTTTTATACCGTTTCCTCTAGTAAAATTCGCAAACTCTTTCGATGTGAATTGAGGTCCATTGTCACTTACAATTTGTGATGGTAAGCCATTACGTGCAAAAACGGTACGTAATACATCTATGGTCTGGGAAGATGTGGTAGTTTTGACAAGGTATCACCTCTGGCCACTTAGAGTAAGCGTCAACAATAATTAAGAACATTGAATTGAGAAACGGACCCGCAAAATCGATATGGATCCTTTCCCATGGTCTAGACGGCCATTTCCAGGGGTGAGTAGGCGGCTGGTGGCGGTACGCTTCACTGCCTGACATCCAGCACAGCTCTTTGTCAAAAGTTCTATATCCCGATCTATCCCTGGCCACCAAGCATGACTTCTTGCTAAGGTTTTCAATTTAACAACACCAATGTGACCTTGATGTAGTGATCAAAACTTGACTTCGCAGTGACGGCGGAATCACAACACGTATTCACCATAATAGACAGTTCTGGTGAATAGTAAGTTCACTACGGCGCGTAAAGTATGAATCCATCTCCTTCGATTCTGAATTTGCAGACCAACCTCTGGACACATTATCGTAAACTTTCGACAAGAGGTAATCATGCCTTGTTTCACGCTGGATTGCTTCAGGTTTGATAGGTAGATGTTCCAGTTGACTGACATGCAACATTTCCACTTCCGTTTCCTCTTCTTTGTCCACTGATCTGTTACCCTCACACGTGACAGGTAAGCGGGACAAGCTGTCAGCATTTCCATGTTTCTTTGTATTTCTGTAGATTATATCATAGCTGTAGCCAGCCAGGAACAGTGCGTACCTCTGCAGCCTAGCTGCTGTTGTGTTTGCGATCCCCTTCTTTGGACCAAATATAGAGATTAGTGGTTCGTGGTCTGTAATGAGACGAAAACTTCTTCCATAAACATAAGTGTTGAAACGTTTTACTCCCCAGATAATTCCTGAGTTTCTCTCCTTCTATCTGTGAGTAGTTTTTCTCAGATGTGCTGAGTGAACGTGACGCATAAGCAATTGGTCTCTCTTCACCATTGGGCATAATGTGACTCAAAACAGCTTCAAGGCCATAAGGAGAGGCATCTGTCGCAAGACATAAGGGTAAGTTTGGATCATAATGGGTAAGTACTTCATCTGATGTTATGAGCTTTTTAACAGTCTTGAAAGCCTCCTCACAGTCTTTTGTCCAACACCACTTGCGGTCCTTCTCCAGTAAGTTGTACAGTGGGTGAAGCACTGTAGATAAATTGGGAATGAAACGTGCATAGTAGTTCACAATCCTTAAGAAGGAACGAAGCTCGGACACATTAGTAGGTTGTGGTGCATTTACAATAGCTTCTATCTTCTTCTGTGTCTTTTGTAAACCATGACGGTCAATTTCATGCCTACAGAAAGATACTTTATCCTTGAAAAATTGGCACTTGTCCAAGTTTACTCTGAGTCCATATTCTGCAAATCTGCCAAGCACAGAGTCTAAATTTCGTAAATGCTCTGCTTCATCTTTGCCTGTGATGATCATATCGTCGATGATACACTTCACTCCAGGAAGTCCTTGAAGCACCATATCCATCGAACGCTGCCAAATTGCTGGCGCAGACGCAACACCATACACTAGGCGATTGTAACGATATAAGCCTTTCTCTGTGTTTATCGTAAGTAAGGGACGGGAATCTTCTTCTACCTCCATCTGTAGGTAAGCATGTTTTAAATCCTCTATTGAGAATTGTTGTCCTCCAGACAGAGCAGCAAATATATCTTCAATTCTTGGAAGAGGGTACTGGTCAACTTCTAATACTGGGTTAAGAGTCACTTTGAAATCTCCGCACACACGAACTGAACCATCCTTCTTACTGACTGGTACAATCGGCGTAGCCCATTCACTAAAGTTGCACTTCTCCAGTACACCATCTTTCACCAACTTCTCTAGTTCTACCTCAACTTTAGGTTTAAGTGCATAAGGTACCTGTCTGGCTTGACGAACTTGGGTTTTGCATCAGGTTTAACTGTCAACTTGGCCTTGATTCCTTTTAAGGTTCCCCAATCATCATTGAATACACTGACGTTTATCTAACACAGTTTTGAGATTTTTCTCTGCTTTACATGTTGCAAGCGATTTTATTTCTGGCCAGTTCAGTGTAATCTGTTTCAGCCAATCTCGACCAAACAGTGTAACTCCAGCTTTCTTCATAACATACAGATTAAGGTCCTTGCGCTGGTCCTGGTATCTCACACTGACTTCTGCAACACCCGCAGGTTTAATTTTTTCTCCTGTGTAAGTCTTTAACATAATGTCACGGGGTTTCATCTTGACGTTTGGAAATTTTTTCTTGAATATTTTCTCGGGAATAACAGATACTGCGGCTCCTGTATCCAATTCCATTTCCAGACTAACACTGTTTACTATGGGTGTGATCCTTATCACATCATCTGATCTTCTCATGGAGTTAATATCCATCTCTAAAGTCTTTATGTAGATCTCATTACTATCTGAACTGTCATTTTGATTTATCATGTGAACACTCATCTTATTTTTTCTTCTGGCTGCGACATGCATGTTTAGAGTGACCCTTCTTGTGACACTTGAAACACTCCTTGTCTCTGTAATAACAACTTTGTGGCTTGTGGTCACCATTGCACCGGAAACATGATTCTTCCCTTGGTGAACATTCCCTGATGTTCCACCATATCCGTGAGACTTCTTTTTTAGTATGTAGTTTATGTACACTAGCACTAGGACTGTGCTTACCTGAAGTTCTGTAGCATCCCTGGCTGCTGTCTCCATAGCAACGACTATATCTGTAGCGGACGTAAAAGTTAATTCAGCCTCGGATAAAAGTTTCTTTTGTATATGCTCATTGCGTAAGCCACAAACAAGTCTGTCTCGTAACATATCATCCAGAATAAACAATGTTCAGTTAACTTCCTCAGTGCAGCTACATAATCAAGAATAGTCTTACCTTCTGCTTGCTCCCTCTTATGAAAGCGAAAACGTTCAGCTATGACAAGAGGTTTTGGACACAGATGCTTTCGTAATGTCGCTACTAGGTCGCCATACGATACTTCTGAAGGTTTCTTGGGTCCGCGAGCCTCTCGCAGCAGTGAATAAGTGTTTCCACCAATCAGTGTAAGTAAAACGGGTACTTTCTTCTCTGATTTAACTTCATTACAAGTAAAATATTGTTCAAGGCGTTCATGATATGAATCCCATGATTCAACTGCACTATCAAATGGTTCCAATCGGCCTATTTTCCCTGCCATTACTGTGAAAGCACGTGGACCGGTACACAGAACAAATTCGTACACAATCCGAACAGTTACTTGCACAAATTCGACTAAATCAGAATGTCACACTCACCGACACGTTTATCCGAGTAACTCATACATTTATGCGTAGGCTTGAACACATTCCTCGTCGCCAATGTTGTGTATTGGAACACACTTGACCAGTAATGAAGAAAACACGTGTGTATCGCAGGAACTACTTTTTAATTGAATTAACATGTAACAGTGAGAACCAATAACATACACATAACAAAGTTCCGGAATACATGGACACAACAACGTCGCTTATGTCAAGTGATTGCTCCGTGAATTCCATGAACCCATGGTAAAAATGGTTGTAAAATTTCAAGATTTTATTATATGGACCTGATTTTTTACATACCAATACACAAAATGTAGGAATTTATCAGACACAAGTGTTACTTCACACTACAAAATAGATTTTCCGTAATTCAATGTGTCCGCGAACTTTTCTAACAACTCTCGTATATCGCCACGAACTGCTTTACAAATGGTAAATCTTGAAATAAAGTCGTCGCGCATAAAAGTTGGTTTACAGTAGACATTTTTGTCTCAAAAGCAAATTGTGAAATTAAGAAGTAAATTGACGAGAAAAAATCACTCCATTAGACATTTTTATTTAGGCCCTGGTGCATTCTATCAGCGTTTTGCCGGGTTTTTCGTCTACATTTCAAACGATACCTCGAAGGACAACGGTGTTCTATGTTTTCATGAAAAACAAAATATCAGTGGTTCACCCATAGAGAATCAGACCTTGAGCTGTCCATTTGACGGACGTTATGTGATATACTACAACGAGAGGAGAGCGGGCGTACACTATCCAGAATATTACTCCACATTTGCTTCGAATGACTTATGTGAATTTGAAGTTTATGGTGAGTTTTCTGTTCCTGATAAGGATTTACTACATGAATGTTATTAAAAAGAAATAAAACAGTGATATGAAATTTTTTATCAATTTTATTTAAACAGGATGTCCTAATTCTACACACTACGGAAAGTATTGTGACCAAATGTGTTCGGACAGTTGTCTTGGACAGAGGTGTAATTTCTTAACAGGGAACTGTCTCATGGGATGTTCAAGGGGACATAAGGGACCTCAATGTAGACAAAGTAAGCTGCAAATTAATATGCAGTTTTATTTTTATGTAGGTAATAAATATTTTAAGTTTTAAGCAGAAACAGATGCAAAACCCTAGTTATACATTGTAGTATATATAAGTTATTAACTGACTAATTTATTTGAAAGTTAATACTTTTTATTAAAACCTTAACCAAATAAATGTAATTAAATATATGTATGTGTACATTGTGTTTGTCAATTTGTTTTAACTTTCTGCATCGCATGTATCTACTGATAAGTTGTGTTATACACATCAGAGTAAACAATTACTCAAAGATTGAGAGTGTTTTTTTCCTTAAGGTAGGATTTTTCTCTCTGGTTTCTGACAAGATGGGATAATCAAAGTACATTTGTCAATATGTCTTGTATATTTAGATTTTGAAATTTAAAAGACCATATTTTTCTTTCCTCATCACAATTATACAGCTTTCAATAGAAATGGTAAATGGCGTTTGAAAACTAGCAGGGACTAAATTTTTGGCGGAATGGTGGCGTATGAAAATATCTCCTTTTTTGCCTCTCAAAATTATTATAGAACATTGAATTTAGTTATTATTTTTACGCAATCAAAGACTAGACGAAATGTTTAAATGTAAGTTAAATTATTAATTGGGACTAAAGTTTCAAAATATATCAAATAAATAAGATTTTTCACGCATACTAGAACTATGTTGGCTTTTAAATGCTTCAAATCTAAGTACAGATTGGGGCCAAAAATCTGTAAAAAGTATTATTTCTCTCTAAGTAAACGATCAAAACTTTTAGTTTTTGTATCATTTTGTACCTTTCTGTGACAACTTTACTATATGTGAAAATTAGAAAAAGTTAAATATAAGAAGCAAATAATAATAACTAATAAATCCTAAAATTTTAAGAAAAGTAGAGGAAATTCGGATATTTTTATTCTTAATGTCCAGGTTAAAGGTAATGACCTTGATCTTACCTTTCCTCTAATATTAAATGGGTAATTTTAATCTCACTGATACTATCACTTAGTGATATTGTCCTCTTCATTCTGTGAAAATTTCATTAATTTTTAAATACAAGAAATGTGAGAAGAATCCTACCTTAAACGCGGATCTAATAAGTACAATACAATTTTATCATTCTATAATTATGTAAAAGAATGTGACGGTGGAATGTTTGGAGGATCCTGCAGTCAGAAATGTGGTCATTGTTATGGTAAAACACAGTGTCATCATATCAACGGTTCATGTCTAGGAGGGTGTTCTGCCGGATATATTGGATCTCTTTGCAACAAACGTAAGAAAAACTATACCTTCAATGTTTAATTATGTTCCCCAAACGAAGTTGGGGAACATATTGTTTTTACTCTGTTTCTTATTAAGGTCTTCCGTTTCAGACGGAAGACCTTCTAGCGATTCTACTGTTTCTTTTTATTTTTTTTTCCCCTTTTCTGGTCAGAAAGATTTCTCAGAGATGGCTGGACGGATTTTCTTGAAATTTTCAGAGATGGTAGAGAATAAAAATACGCCCAGACGTTTTCTTCATTTTTTCAAAATTCACTTCCGGTCGTCAGATATGTCCGATTTCCGCCTCTTTCAAAATTATTTTGTCTCAATCATATCTCAGAAACGGTAAGAGATTAAGACACCAAACTTACAGGGATAATAGATCGTGATTAGTAGGCGAGCCCATTTGGGTTAAGATCGACCGCCGTCACTTCCGGTCGTCACAGGAAGTGATCAAAGAAATCGAAAATTTCAACTTTTCTTTTTTGAAACTTTTTTTGCATCACATTATAGCATCTTGTTTGTAGTTTCGAAATATATCAGTCTCACCGGAAACAAAAACGACAACTTCCGGTTATAAGAGAAAAACTGCATATTTTCAGTATTTTTCTTTCCCATAAATGTTTTTTATAGATGAAGCATTTTTAATCATTTTTGGATATGTTATTTAGACTGCAAATGACTACAGTAACGTCAAATATCTTTGTAAAATTCACTTCCGGTCGCGTGATTTCCTGTCCTCAAAATGAGAAGTTATCACAGCTAGATCTCGTCAACGGTAAGAGATTAAGACATCAAACTTATAAAAGTGGTAGATCTTGATAAGTAGACCAATTCAGTTGGGATAAGATTGTCAGCCGTCACTTCCGGTCGTCACAGGAAGTGATCCAAAAAATCAAAATTTTTAACTTTTCTTTCATGAAACTTTTTTTGCATCACATTTTAACATCTTATTTGTATTTTTGAAATATATCAGTCCGACCGGAAACTAAAACGACAACTTCCGGTTTTAAGAGAAAAACTGCATATTTTCAGTATTTTTCTTTCCCATAAATATATCTTATAGATAAAGTATTTGTCATGATTTTTGGATATGTTATTTAGATTGCAAATGACTACAGTTACGTCAAATATCTTTGTAAAATTCACTTCCGGTCGGGTGATTTCCTGTCCTCAAAATGAGAAGTTATTATAGCTACATCTCGTAAATGGTAAGAGATGAAGACAACAAACTTATAGGAGTGGTACATCTTCATGAGTAGGCAAAATAATATGAGTAAAGATTGTCGGTTGTCACTTCCGGTCGTCACAGGAAGTGGTCAAATAAATCAAAAAAATTTCAACTTTTCTATTATGGAACGTTTATTGCGTCACATTATAGCATCTTTTTTGCAGTTTCAAAATATATCAGTCCCACCGGAAATAAAAACGATAACTTCCGGTTATAAGAGAAAAAATATATGATTTGAGTACTTTCTTTCTAATATATATTTTTTATAGATGAAGTGTTTGCAACGGTTTTTGGTTATGTTATTTAGACTGCAAATGTCTACAGTAAACATCAGACATCTATGTAAAATTTACTTCCGGTCGCGTGATTTCCTGTCCTAAAAATGAGAAGTTATCATAGCTAGATATCGTAAACGGTAAGAGATTAAGACACCAAACTTATAGGAATGGTAGATCTTGATGAGTAGGCAAATCTATTTGGGTTAACATCGTCCGCCGTCACTTCCGGTTATCACAGGAAGTGATCAAATAAATCAAAAGTTTCAACTTTTCTTTATGGAATCTTTCGTCGTAATACATTATAGCATCTTATTTATAGTTTTGAAATATGTCAGTCCCAGTGGAAATAGAAAAGACAACTATGAGAGAAAAACTGCGTAAATTTAGTATCATACTATCCCATAGATACTTTTTATAAAAAGTGTAATAGAAATCATTTTAGGACATGTTATTCAGATTGAAATGTCTAGAGTAACTTCAAATTTCTTTTCAAAAAATGTACTTCCGGTCACTTGATTTCATTAAGTTAACATTACGAGATCTCTTAATCTGCAAGAGATCAAGACACTGAACTTACATGTATAATAAACCATAAAGATTGGGCACCAGATATAGGATAACTTGCGTCTGATGTCACTTTCAGTCGTCATAGAAAGTGATAAAAGAATTAATGAAAATGATTTTTGTAAATGTTATTAAGACTATAATTGTCTAAAGTAACGTCGAGAATCTTGGTAAGTTACACCTCCGGTCGTTTGTTTTCTTGAAATCATTTTAAATATTAGATGCCTTTTTAACATAGATAAAACCTCATTCATGCAGATAAATAGAGGAGAACGGAAGACCTTCTTTGTTGCTATAGCAACAAGAGTTTCTAGTTATTATGTTCCCCAAACGAAGTTGGGGAACATATTGTTTTTACTCTGTTTCTTATTATTATTATTATTTTTCTTCTCGGGAAAATTTTGTCCGCGAATGATCTTGTAAAGTAGACATCCGATTAAGGGGAAACCTTTTTAGGGTAAGTAGGCATGTTATGTAGATTTGCGGAACGAAGGTCATTTTGCGCGCACGTGCTTGCAAGAGCGCGCACGTGCAACACGTGAAATGACCAATATACTTGAAATTGCCGTATCTTTTACATTTTTCGATGTAATGCTTTGATATTTAGACTATATAGACATATTATAACTGTAGATAAGATGACATTGTCAACATGCAATTTTGTGTGCACGTGCTTGCAAGAGCGCGCACGAGAAACACGTGAAATGACCGATTTAATTGATATAGACGTAAATCTTTACTGTTTTGATGAAATGCTTTGAAACTCATAATATAAGGATATAGTAGTAGCATAGACAATATGACATGGTCAAAATAGCAAGATCTCAAGCGCATGCACGTGCGCTTCGCTCTGATTGGCTGAAACTAAAGTCTCAATATCTTTCTTGGTGTTGGATGAAATCCTTTGAAATTTTGAACATAGCCATGCATTAGGATATCCTACAACATGATATATAGCAATTATCAAGAAAACACGTGCATGCACGTGTGCTGCAATCTGATTGGCTGAAACTTTAAATAGCTGTAACTCCCTTGGTTTTCAACCAAACGGGGTGGGATTTAGAACATAGATAGATGTAATGGACTTCTACAAGAAGGTATGTCACCATGCCCATGTATGCACGTACGTGCACGTGAAATGAGTAAAACCAAAAATACACTTGAATGAGCGTATTTTTTAATACTTTTGGATTAAATACTTTAATATTTAGTATATTAAAGTACATAGATTGTGTAGACAAGATGGTATGGTCATTACGCACATACATTCACATGCGCACGCGTGCAATGCTAAAATTTGAATAAACTTGGTACCCTTCTGGGTAAACGTTGTTAAAGTCTCAAATGCATAAAGTTTGTCTTATTTAATGAAGCTAACAGGGGATATGGCACCAAACGGGAGATGGGGAGCGTTTGGGGAACATCTGTAACGATCCCCGTTACAATTAGCACTAGTTATTATTATTTTTCTTCTTCTTCCTGGGTACTTTTTTGTCCGGGAGTGATCTTGTAAACTACACATCCGACTTAGGTAAAACCTTTTTAGGGTCAGTAGGTATGTTATGTAGAATTGCGGAACGAAGGTCATTTTGCGCGCACGTGCTTGCAAGAGCGTGCACGTGCAACACGTGAAATGACCGATTTAATTGATATAGGCGTAACTTTTCACATTTTTGATGAAATCCTTTGAAACTCATAATATAAGAATGTATTAGTAGCATAGACAATATGACATGGTCAAAATAGCAAGATCTCACGCGCATGCACGTGCGCTTTGCTCTGATTGGCTGAAACTAAAGTCTCAATATCTTTCTTGTTTTTTGACGAAATCCTTTGAAATTTTGAACATAGCCATACATTAGGATATCCTACAACGTGATTTATAACAATTATCATGAAAACACGTGCATGCACGTGCGTTGCAATCTGATTGGCTTAAACTTTAAATAGCTATAACTCCCTTGATTTCCAACCAAACAGGATGGGATTTGGAACATAGATAGATATAATGGACCTCTTCAAGAAGGTATGGTCACCATGCACATGCATACACGTGCATGTACATGTGCTGCAATCTCATTGGCTGAAACTTTAAACAGATATAAATCCCCTGGTTTTCAACCAAACGGGGTGGGATTTAGAACATAGATAGATGTAATGGACTTCTACGAGAAGGTATGGTCACCATGCTCATGTATGCACGTGCGTGCACGCGAAATGAGTAAAATCAAAAATACACTTGAATGAGCGTATTTTTTAATACTTTTGGATTAAATACTTTAATATTTAGTATATTAAAATATATAGATTCTGTAGACAATATGATATGGTCATTACGCACATGCATTCACACGCGCACGCGTGCAATGCTAAAATTTGAATGAACTTGGTACACTTCTGGATAAACGTTGTTAACGTCTCAAATGCATAGATTTGTCTTATTTGATGAAACTTACACGGAATATGGCACCAAAAGAGAGTTGGGGAGTGTTTGGGGAACATCTGTAACGGTCCCCGTTACAATTAGCACTAGTTAAGATCAGTATTATTTTTTCACAGTCATGTTAATAACATTTTCATTGTACTGCATGAAACGACAACTAAAGTGGTAAATACATGTGGCATATTTGATTTTCTGTGAATAGACCATGACATACACCTGTATAAAACGATACAAAAATTATAACAATTACATTTTTAAATGAGATTTACTAAATACAGAGAACTTTTTGGTAGAATGTGTGGTTGGGACATACGGATTGAAATGTAACAAAACTTGTGGACTCTGTTCTGATGGATCAAAATGTCACCATGTGAATGGTTCATGCGTAAATGGATGTTCTTCAGGATATAAAATTCCTCTCTGTATCACAGGTAACTGATTTACAGGGTTTAATTTTCACTTACATATATTTTGTTGCATTATCACACCAACTAATGATTTCATTCCTCTTTTAAGAATAAAGAGTGTTCTACTCTAAATCCTTTCATTACTTTCAAATGAAAGTACATTAAACAACAAACACACCATATGGACATAACAACGACACGCAGTAGCTTTATTTGTACAGTATACAGAACATATGCAAAGTATGAAATTACATCAATATGTATATATATACATGTTTATGTTAGATTGAATAAATCATGATAAACCTTAACCTTTATCATGCTCTACGTGTCGTCCTAAACTGGCATTTAAACCACTATTCACCTCTTATATAGCCTTGCTAACGAGACCGGTTCTAAAGAACCACGTGATATTCACCAGGTATTCGAATGAAAACTTTGTAATTCCAAATAAGAAATACATTATCACACCAAGTAGAAATTGATTTCTGTATAACTCGATCCTCAAAAGAAAGAAATCATATAATACATGTACATATGATTATATTTCTTGCATTTATCAAACGTTCTGATATTCACGTGTTTACTTATTAATAATTCTTTAGGCGTGTTTAAGATATGATCATAAAAATATCAATATATTTTAAGAATGTGACCATGGATTTTTTGGCGACGCCTGTAGGGAGGCTTGCGGTCATTGTTTTAGTAACGCACCGTGTCATCATATCAGTGGTTCCTGTTTACATGGATGTTCTGCCGGATACCAGGGTCCTCTTTGTAAGAAAAGTGAGAATCAGGAATAATAAGTACACTTGCTAAAAACGAAAAAAAAGCTGTATACATGTACATGCCTGGATCATCTTCGAAATAATGTTTATTTGCTTAATTTCTCCTGTCGAATAATTGGATCACTTACATTCATGTTCTCTAACGCAATCTATGAAGCGTCAGATAATGATCATTTTCATACTGTTTAAACATTCAAGAAATCAGAAAAGCAAATTAGGCTTTCCAATGTGAAAAATTCATTATTAGAGTTGATATAAAAAAACATGCTTCTTATAGAATGTGACGGAGGAAAGTATGGATTGAAGTGTAACAAAACTTGTGGACCCTGTTCTGATGGATCACAATGTCACCATGTTAACGGATCATGTTTGAATGGATGTTCTCCGGGATATAAAAGTCCCCTCTGTATCATAGGTATTTCTTAATGATTTCTCGTCATTGGTCATTTGAAAAATTATTTTGTTAAAACAGATTCTGATTGCACACATAAGTACTCTGAAGTTGACACCAAGAAGATTCTTGAGTTTCTGATTGACAATATCTATGTGGATTTTGGAGACCAGGTATTCCAACAATCTATTGGAATTACCATGGGTACAAATTGCGCTCTGTTATTAGCAGACTTATTTTTATATTCATATGAAGCAGAATTTATGCAAAATCTTATGCGTGAAAAGAAGAAAACACTTGCTGTGGCCTTCAACTCGACATTTAGATATATCAATAATGATAATATCCATTCCTACATTGTTATGATATATCCTTGTGAGCTTGAGATAAAAGATACCACAAAGTCCGACACTTCTGCTTCATACTTGGATATTTTGCTTGAAAAAGACACTAATGGTAATCTAACAACCAAGCTATATGATAAACGTGATGACTTTAACTTTTCTATCGTCAACTTCCTTTACTTATACAGCAATTTACCTTCATTACCTGCATACAGAGTATATATATCTCAGTTGATTCGATACGCAAGAGCGTGCTCTACGTATGAACAATTTCTTAAACGAGGTAAATTATTGAAAAGCAAGTTGATGAAACAAGAATATCAACAGTCTCGTTAAAAGTCATCATTTCGTAAATTCTATGGTCGATACAATGACCTTGTCAGCAAATACAATTTATCATTGAGTCAAATGCTGACTGATGTTTTTCATTCCAATTGTTAGTCAATTATTTATACACTGAAATGACGATGGATTTTTTCCGTTATTTCCTGATCATGACAACGAGCATACGGCGGGTGTGACCAGTCGGCAGGGGATGCTCACTCCTCCATGGCACCTGATCCCACGCATTATTTCGCACACCATAGACTTTGATGCATAGTAAAAAGAAGACCATTTACGTTTTGAAAGCGTTCTTTCACTTAATAAAAAGAATGACAAAATTAAGAAATTACAGTTAAAAAATTTAATTACATTTTATGTTTCCGATATTGAAGACGATTTTTCAAATGATACGAACACTAACGTCGTAATAGAGTTTTCTTGAAGTTATGACTAAGTTTATCTTTTAAAGCTTATGAAAAGCTTAAGGTGACGCTATAAAAGCTCTTTAAGAATGGGTAATTTTTTGTAATAAAAGAAAAAAGAAAATAATTATGCTCTTGAAATTCTAAACAAAGAAATTCGAGAAATTCTCCAAAGCTTTTATTATATCCTTTGTATTCGCTATATATTGTAGTACACTATCAGAACAGGAAGATTCGTTAAGATGACTTCTCTAAAAACAGGACAGTAGAATTTTTGTTTCTTATATATAAATATGTAAAATATTTTAATAGTATTTCTCATCGTATATTATGGTTTGATCAAAAAGTCTATAGTAGTCTTCGTATAATTTGATTTAAAGTGCGAAAAATATACATTTTCCTATATAGCCTAAAGTAAGTGTACCCCTATTTAAAGACCGTCACTGAAAATACCTGGACGGTAACTTAGCATGCATACTGAAGTCAAAATAGAGAGTTTCTCTATTTCACTTTTTATGCAAAACAAACTCCAGTCGGCTCCCGCAACAAATGATTTTATTGCACTGTTAGGGATACATGTATATAGTAAAAAAAAAGTATTTTAATAAGCGTGTTTATAATTCTTCACTAAAAGACTATTTCAAGATGTGTTTTGGATTTGATCATAAAAATAACAATATCTTTAAGAATGTGACAATGGATTTTTTGGCGACGCCTGTAGGCAGACTTGCGGCCAGTGTCTTGGGAACCCACCGTGTCATCATATCAATGGTTCCTGTCCACAAGGATGTTCTGCCGGATACCAGGGTCCTCTTTGTAAGAAAAGTAAGAATTAGGAATATTTGGTACACTTGCTAAAAAATGTAAACATGGGGCAAACTTTAAAATAATGTATGCTTAGCCTCTCTAGACTCAGTGTAAAAATATTTCGTCGTTAGGTGGGGAAAATCTTTTTTCAAGAAAAGGTTAACATATTTGTTGACAAAATATAAAAAAAAAAAACATGCCCGGGAAGATAAAAAAAAGTCAATCCATTTTTAGTTATCGGTTTGGATTGATTTATTTCAGATTCCCTATAAATCAAACAAACAATATGGATGTTATTTGCTTGTTTAATGTGGCGCTTCTGGCCGCGGTGATCAATTTGCTTGGGCTACCACAGGGCTGCCCCACAATCAACAATCAATACAAAAAATGTGACGACCCAAATCGGGCGGATCATGCACTGGGTAGGTCACAAGTGCATGAACGTCACCAATGCAATAATCAATCAAATTCAATCAATCAATTATTAATCAATCAGTCAATCAATCAATTCAAATATCAATCAAGTCAATTACCTGTCAATCAATCAATTATTAATCAATCAATCAATTCAAATATCAATCAAGTCAATAAACAATGGAATGAGCATAAGAATATGTGTTGCACTCGTCCAATTGCGTTGAGGTGCGACGGAATACGCAAACACTAGGAATTCCAATCCAAACAAAGCTGAAGTGGACGCTATCCCAAACAGGCAGTCATCACGACACGGTATAGGTAAAACAAAAACTTCATCACCGCGACATAGGTTGATGCAGACGCAATCCCCAACATGCAGTCATCCCGATATAGGTAAAATAGAGACCTCATCACCGCTACATTTGTTGATGCGGACGCTGTACCTAACAGGCAGTCTTTGCAGAACACGCAATCAAACAGAATTCACTAATGCAACACAAGTTGACGAAGACGCTGGACGAAGCAGGGCACCATTATGGAATATTGGAGAACATGATTTTCACTGCGACATGGGATGTTGTGGACACAGGCCAAGCAGGAAGTCTTCAGCTACAATGACATAACAAGAACAGCAGTATTTGTTCTAAAACAAGAGGAGGGTGGGTGGGGAAAATTAAAACATTGCAAAAATTCAACTTCACAAAATTTTCCATGACCTTACCGTTTTTTCGACTTATCGGGAAAGGAAAAGGAGGAACAATTAAATATTAGACTAGTATATGTAAACGGACCTAAATTATCCGGATTGATAGGTTGGGACTAAGGGTTAATATAATTATATATCTGAAAGGACTTAAGATATCCGGAATGGAGGGACATAGGGTTACTGAAATAAACTCACCTATTCGAGACCAGGCTCGTATAAGTGGTAATATATTTACTTAATTTTGAAATGATGCTACGGAAGCCCGTGTAGGCCAGTTAAGAGAAAGAAATAATTTTTAATTTCGTTTAATCGCAATAATTATTGCGATTAAACGCAAAACAGTGCGTTAAATCAAATTAATTGTTGCGTTTAAACGCAAATCATTGCGTTTAATCGCAATAATTATTGCCTTGAAAAGCAAAACATTGCGATAAATAGCAATAATCATTGCCTTTAAACGCAAAGCACTTTGCGTTTAATTGCAAAAGATTGCGTTTTAATGCAATGATTTGCGTTTAAACGCAATCTTTTGCGATTAAACGCAATAATATTTTTGCGTTTAATTGCAATAATTATTGTGTTAATTGCAAAAATTATTGCGTTTAATCGCAATAAAATTGCGATTATACGCAAAATTTTTTGCATTTAAACGCAATAATTTTTGTATTTAAAAGCAATCATTTTGAAGATCAATTGATCTTTGAAGAGTGCAATGGACCCACGCTGATATGTAGTAACTTAAGAGGAGAATTGTGTATTGTTAAGCTTTATAGAATCTGATTCTTCTGAACAAGCATTTTCTGAATGGTTAAATCATTGGTATGAATTTAAAGAGGAGAAAGAAGTGTCGGTCTGTAAAAACAAAGACAACCTAAGAAAGAAATAAAGCTTCAGCATGTTTAGATATCTATATTCCTGTTAAGGTTGGGTCAGTTGCTTACAAACACAAATGACATTTCCTATATTGTTTTCTCTACTTTTAAACTTTAAAACTATGCAAACAATTTTAAAGGATTTTCGAAAAAAAAAAAGACCGGAAAAGAAATAATGATTGAAAAACTACATTATCACTTCACGTTTCGGTCACAAAGTTTAAACCCTGTACCTAAATAAAGGGCTTTAGAAAACAACTGATTAAATGTTTTGACTTATGTATATGTACATGTACATATTATGTATATGTATATTCACAACCTTTCCTTTGATCACATACATTTACATAAACACGAGAACACGAGAATTTATGAGATGGAATCATGAAATCAAAAATAAATAAAATGAAACAGATTGGCCGACGTGTTTTACCAAATTGATATGTCTATTAATACCACTGAAACATTCTTAATTAGATGTGATGTGTAAGGAATTGATTAATGGCTGCGTTAAGAGTGTTGGGTTCTAATAGCTTTGAGAAACTTGGTTGTTAGGATGCCATTGTTAAACTTAAAATCTCAAAAACTGAAACATTTTCAAAAAGACACAAAACCAAACGGCTCTCCTTAAAAGAATCGGACCTTAGTATTTATTATAATCTTTGCATTTAAATACAACAAAATAATTGCGATTAAACGCAAAAATTCATTGCGTTTAAACGCAATATTATTGCGATTAAATGCAAAACTTATTGTGTTTAATAGCAAAAGTATTGCGTTGAAACGCAAAGATTATTGCGTTTCATCGCAATATTATTGCGTTTAAACGCAAAAATTATTGCGATTAAACGCAATAACAAATATTTCTCTCTCTGAACTGGCATTAACGGGCTTCCGTATGATGCAAATAAAGCAGAGAGAATATTTCTTTTAATTGAATTCTTTTGATGATGTTTGAATTGTTGAGGTATATATTTATTCTAACTTTAATATATTTATTTATTGATTATTCACTTGACACTTCTCAGAAATCTCGATTTTTTTTAATGGACGAACTTTTTTTTCAATATAAATGAGGCACATCAATCTATTGTCAAGCATTTTGGTAAAACATTTGTTTAATTACAGACCCTAAACCGTGCTACTACACCTCAGAAACGAACCGTACCGTTCCGTGCAGAAAGCGTACCGTACCGTGCACAAAGCGTACCGTACCGTCCACAAAGCGAACCGTTCCGTGAACAAAGCGTACCGTTCCGTGCACAAAGCGAACCGTTCCGTGCACAAAGCGTACCGTACCGTCCACAAAGCGAACCGTTCCGTTCACAAAGCGTACCGTACCGTCCACAAAGCGTACCGTTCCGTGCAAGAAACGAACCGTACCGTTCTTTGGTTAATTATGCAAACCACGCCCCCAATGATTTTTGAATCGTATAATGACCAAATAAGTCATTTTGGTTTATTTCTCGCTACGGCGCCTGTGAAAGGAGGACGGAGGTTGTGTCTGCCTGTTCGAAACACCATTATCAAGTATCATGCGTCTGGATCTTCAACTGTAAAAATAAGGAAACTACTCGAAGCAAACTACAACTGCAAAACAACTAGACAGAGTGTGAGACGATTCCTTATTTGCTATAAATTAAATCAACTGGTTGTGTTTGTGGTCAAAGGTACAGTACAGGCCACGAGCTTTTCCCGCAAAACACGTACGGGGCACGTTGGACCTCGAACAATGTCGGCGTCTTTGAAGTCTTTCATTTTCATACTACAAGTTTTAGCAAATTAAATCAATTTCCTTTTGAAATATTAGCTGTATTTAAATATTCGTAATTTAACAATACAGATATTTAAACTAATATTATAAGATGCCCCAAAATTCAATATAATTGTGCTCGTGCCCGGGGGAAAAAAACCGCCTTAAATGTGCATATGTACATTAATTCATGTCTCATAATCCTATAATTGTATTTGACATTAAAAAAGTTCAATAGACTATAATACCACTAAGACAGAATACGCTTTCATGAATTAATTCCCTGGTTGTCTCTACTTTTGATTTTAATTAATTCTGCTCATTTAAATTATTAATTTAAATCTTATCGGATACAAGATCGTGTTTGTCGTAAGTATGCATTCATATGTAGTACATATCAGATGCGTGATTTTACTAATGAATTATTTTGTAAGAATTTTAAAACATATATAAACTGTCAAATTTAAAAAAGATCCGTATTAGACTCTCACATTAATTCTGTTAAGATTCTTACTATAGGCGAATCATTGGTGCAGTTATACTTGCACTGAAAATCTGTAATCATGTAAAATATGGATTAAAATATTACATGCGGTAAACATGAAGAATTCTACTGAACAGACAGAGATAATAATCTTACTAATAAAACTGTGATCAAGTTTTACGCTGTATACAAAAATCGCCAGCCGAATTTCTTGCAAATAAAATGTGCAAACTGCAGTATAAATATTACTTCATTCTGAAATACATCTTATGAAAAATTAAAAAAAAAAAAAACAGTTAGCGAAAAAATGAAGATATTATAAGGTTTGTTACACTGTTCACTTGTTTACCCCCATCCCCTTCCTAGAAAGCAATATGAATTAGCTAGCTGGTTAAAAGTTCTTTAAAAGTCTGCAAAATGGTACGTTGTTGTAAATTAAAATTAATCATAATCTACAGGAAACATTTTTATAAGTGTCTGAAAAAAGATAATTTACTAAATGAAATGAAATTTAAAAAAATAGATCAATCCTCTTTTAAGCCATATAATGTTTGTTACCCCCCCCCCCTCTAGAAGGCGATACTTATGCGAATTTATGTGGCTTTAAATTGTGCTTTTGTAAAAAAAGAAAATTATAATTCAGGGATACATGCTTAATTATTTTTGTCTGAAAAGGGATAATTTAGGAAGTAAATTTGTAATCAGTGTTGTGGTGAAACCTGGAAGATGAGTTTGCTGGATGTCTGTTGAGTGATTTAATACACTTGATGTGGTCAGAACTAAATAATTTGAAAGGTGTGTTAAACACACGCCCCCCCCCCCCCCCCCCCCCCCCTCCCCCGTCTCTCCGGTTGTGACCCAATATTTTTTTTAGACAGGTGTGAACTATGAACTGACCAAAAGAATGTTTCAAATCACAGGAGAAAATCTTTCTGCGTAAACAGACTGTCAAGGTCACCTAGCGTCATGCCATTTTGATTGACAGATGATATAAGAGGAATTCATGCATGCAGCATGCATGTACAGAGAACGGATTATTCATTGCACAATAGTTTTAAATGGGTTGATTAAATAGCATCATAGACTGATTAATTGTGACTTTGGCGATGTAAATAAAACGAAGAATGAGAATAAATACAAGTTACTATTATTTTTTTTACAGATAATGTACATGTATTAAGGGTTTGCATCTCTCTCTCTCTCTCTCTCTCTCTCTCTCTCTCTCTCTCTCTCACGACATTGTTTTTACAGACTTAACAAGAATAGAATAACTTAATAAAATAAAGAAAAACTTCTAAAAATAATTACTTAATACACTGAAAGGATTATTGAAAACATAAATACTTGTCTGTGAAAGGAATGTTTTTTTTTTGTTACGAGAAAGCGCTCGGAAGTTATTGTATTAATTTCGTGTGTCCGCTGTTGATTTTTGTATTTATTTTGTTTACTGATATTTCTCTTCTGAAGCAAACGTTTAAGCGGTAGATCTACAATTAAAAAAACAATTTACATATCTAATTACTAGGAATAAAAATGAAGCAGGAATAGTCATATTTATTTCTATAGATCAATCAATTAAAAATAATTTATATATGTGCATAGCATTATATGTATAGAACAAGTATATACCTAGTATATATTAATTCCTTTTAATTATGTTACAACTTTATTTTAAAGTGAAAAAAATATTTCATATAATTTTTTTTTCCTTTTTCAAATGAAGGGTCAGCATACGTAAAAACTAAATACGGAAATATTTACGAATATTTCTATATATATTAATACATATCTATACATAATGCCAAAGACATCGGTGGGATGATGTTTTTTCTTCCTTTCATTTTTTTTTTTTCATTTTTCCTCCATCACCGCTGTAATGTAAAATGTTTAAATTGAAACCGAGAAATAAATTTGTTAATAGATGAAATATAATTATATACATGCATTAAGTACTTCAAAAGTCATTTAAAATGAATAAATTTTAAGCAGCCAATCGAGAATTAAAGCTAACAGGCTCCGCCCACTTCATTTGCATACCGTTTCTCAAAGCGTACCGTTCTCAAAACGAACCGTTCCGTGCAAGAAACGAAACGTACCGTCCACAAAGCGTACCGTTCCGTGCACAAAGCGAACCGTTCCGTGCACAAAGCGTACCGTTCCGTGCACAAAGCGAACCGTTCCGTGCACAAAGCGTGTCGTACCGTTCTCAAAACGAACCGTTCCGTTCACAAAGCGTACCGTTCCGTGCACAAAGCGTACCGAACCGTACCGTTCAAGTGGTGTAGTAGCACGGTTTAGGGTCTGTATGTTGTATTACATGTACAAGTTACTGAGAAAGCACACATATAAGCAGGAAAAGCGATTAAATGAAAAAAAGCTTTCTTTCGAAAGTGTCCCCTATTTCAACCGAGATAAATGTCTCGGTTAAACACCTTGTTTTAACCTCCAGTAATATTTAGGTCACCTGAGTAAACTCAGGTGACCTATTGCTATCCGTTTTCGTCCGTCGTCGTGCGTCGTCCGTCGTCCGTCGTGCGTTAACATTTGAACATTTTCAGCTTCTTCTCTGCAACCACTGAACCAATTTCAACCAAATTTGGCACAAAGCATCTATGGGTGAAGGGGAACAAAAATTGTGAATTTCATGATCCCTGCCCCCCCCCCCCCCTGGGGCCTGAGGGGTGGGGCCAAAACCACTAAAATTAATGCAATCTTTAAAAATCTTCTTCTTTACTCCTGGACATCAAGCAGTCAAACTGTTTGCATGATTTTAATCAGCAATGAGTCCTCTACCAAAATTGTGAAATTCATGGCCCTGGGGTCAGGGGTTCTAGTGCTAGGGCGGGGCTAAATAAGTAGGTAGTGAAAATGCATTATTTCTTTGAAAAACTTCTTCTCTGCTCCTGGGTATTAAATAAACTAACTAAGTACATAGTTATGATGAGCAATAGTGCCTCTACCAAAATTGTGAATTTTATGGCCCCAGGATCAGGGGTTCTTGTTTTAGGGTGGGGCTCAAATGATTATATAGTGAAATTGCATGAATTCTTTGAACATCTTGTCCTTTCCCTCTGGTTAATATACTAATGATATAATTACATATTTAAGGCCAGGATTTATTTTATTTTCAGTTTTACAAACCCTCCGCTCAAGGTTTTGAATTTTTAGAAAAAATAAAACAATTTTTTTCTTTCCGATGTCAAATTTGAGTCGGGATCGAGATTTCAAATTTACGAACTCGCACTTCCGGTTTTAAGAATGAGAAGATAGCTTGGTTTAGTGTAAAATTCATCGATACGAGTGCCATTCAAAACGTTTCACCCGTTCAAAGGACAAATAAAATGCTGACGACTTTGTTGCACAATGACATACTGGTGAGATAATTATGTATTCGTTTCAAAAGTATCTGTCTGTAAATTATTTTCTCCCCCAGGTTTTAAACTGCCCGTGGTAGCTATAGGTTGCATATTGCCAGCGACATTGTTTATGTCTCTGTTATAGCTTACAGTCTAAGCATCATTCTTTAGAAAAGGGTTGCTTATGTATCAGATGTAATGAATAAAACTATGGGAGAAGTTAGGTCCATTTGAGGAAGAAATAAACAATAACCTGTAGAAAACAAGAAATAAAAAATTCAACTATTAAAAGGCAAGAATATACAAATATATACAGGCATGTAGTATCATTTGTATCAGCTAGAAAAAATATTTTACACAGGTCCAGAAAAATACACTTACACTTAATTAAAAAAAATGTTCACACTACTCCCCAATACTCCCTGTCTGTTTTATGATATGAATTATAATTTTAGGCATCAAGTAAATTTTAGAACAATGTCTACACATTCACCTAACACATATTAAAAAAAATGAAGATATATTGAAAGACTTTTAAAGAATTGATTTTTAAAAATATATTTTGACCAACATCACAAAATTTATATAACTGGCCCAAACTGGCAGATGATGAAATAAGCAATTAAATGTTCTACTTTCCTATTTGTAAGCATTATGTGTCCAGTGGTAAGGAGCCTATTAGAATAGCATGAAAAAAGAATGAACAAATGTTAATAATTGATTTATCAAAAAAAAATTTTATTTCCTTCTCCTTCGGGACTTTTTTTATTCTCATGTTCATAACTAAACCTAAACAAAAAAAAAATGCTGGCCTTATAATGAAGAAAAGGGCCTCTTTCAAAATAGATAATTTCAGGGACGCTGGGTCAGGGATACCAGAGGGGTACTTTGACTAAAAATAAATTAATGCTTTGAAATCTGCCCTTTGATAAGCAATGGTGCCTTCTTCAAAATTTGTGAATTTCATGGCTTTTGGATTAAAACGCAAACCAAATACAATCGCTGGAAAGTTGTTACATGATATTCAGGTGACCTATAAGGCCCGTGGGCCTCTTGTTTAAATTAATTTCCGTTATTTTGTCCAATTATTAACTACTTAAGCTTCAAATTTGCGCTTAAGAGTAAAAAAGAATCCCCTACATATCTAAATGTTTTTTTATTTTTCCTGAGCCGGGAGAGGACAAGTTTCAATTAAAAAAAATGGCATGATTGGTATTGCTTTTTTTTTAAGAATGTGACGGTGGTTTAAACTGCTCCAAGACATGTGGTCACTGTCGTGACGACTCACAATGTAATCATATCAATGGAACTTGATTTACAGGATGTTCACCCGGATACAAGGGATCGTTCTGCATCAGTGGTGATTTATATTAATTAATCTTTATTTCTTATTAAAAACAAAAATCAGGCATGAGCACTTTATACACTAAAACATGTTCCAAAACATATCAAAAGTAAAATGTCAATATTATCTAAATTTTAATGTACTTTCTGTACATAATTCCTGCGAAGATAAATATGTATCTAGAAGTAGCAACACACAAATATTTTTGAACGAACTTTTCTCAAAATATGCCAGTGTTAATTATAAACTTCAGATCAATGCCTTTAAAACTACTCTATACTTAATATATATATTATACACAGCTGCAGAAAATCAAAGGATCTAAAATGAAATTTTATAATGAATTTCCTGATTTATATTACTTAGAATGTAATGGTGGAATGTATGGTGTAAACTGCAGTCAGACCTGTGGAAACTGTCTTAATGATTCACAGTGTCACCATGTTAATGGTACCTGTTTACAAGGGTGTTCAACTGGATACAAAGGATTGCTTTGTACACAGCGTAAGAAACCTTCTTTCATCATTCTTTAAAGTAGTTCTTCACTCGCACTACGTCATTTACGAATAGTAGAACCGGAACCGCGCTTCCCTTTTCCGAGATGTGATTTTTTAAACTATATTGGTTTCACTTTTACTTAGCGTTTTAAATATCCTGTAACGATTTTGCTCCAAGTCGCTCGCGTCAACAAACGTACAAACACTACAGTTTTAAGGATAAATTAATTAAAAAGAGAAGGCTGGGAAAAACTTTGGGTTGACAGAAATAATTAGTTAATAATATGATATTTCTGTGAGTGATGCATGTTCTATATGCCTCTCCGATAACACGGACCACGAACTTGCTACATCAGAACATGTATGATTTGTATCATACTCTCGCGACTGTTGTCGGCGGCCAAGTTGAAGTTAATAGTGATAATTCGGAAGAAAAGTAATGACTACGATTTGACTTAGACAATATATAAGTTTTAGTAATCAAACGTTACAAAATTTACTTTGAATAATAATATTGTATAAGACGCATACCCCCCCCCCCCCCTCCTCCACTTGCTTACCCACGAATTAATGCAAAATTATCTTTTGAATAGAAGTATATGACAAATGTTGATTCACTGGCAGCATACTTACTTTCCTGTAACAAAATTATCCACTATATGTGAGAATCAGTCAATCACTTTCATTTTCATTGTCTCCAATTTACAGACAAATGTGTTTTAATCAAAGAGTAAAATAAGATAAATTTTAGTGACAATAGGTATTGGGTGTGTATAATTATTGTTTTAAATATGTACAACTTTGTTTATACAAATATACACTCCAAATGTAACAGTTTTACAGGAAAATAAGGCAATATATTACTTCTGGAATATGGAAATTAGGGGGGTACCTTTAGTGTAGAGCTCATACCACGAAAGGTAATGCGTCAACATATAATTTTTTTAAGCTTAAAAATCTTTTTCTTAAATATTATTTAGTAAAAATAATACAATTTTACGAAGTTTGAGTCCATGATTTTTTTTCAAATGACCGAGATTGACCTGTGAAGCATATTATCTAATATTAAATTTTAATACGTTAGCCTAACAAAGTGCATCTATTTATAATAATTCATGCAAAAAATGATTATATATTGTTGACTAACATATTTCTACTCTCTTTAGGGTATTAAAGTCGAATATTTAGACTTGAATCCAGTTAAATACAACAAGATCTAGAATAGGTAAATTTTCACTATTTTACATTTCGGGGTATATATTCCGATAGGCATTAGCGGAAAAGTAAACATGTTGACATATTATTTTTCTTGTATCTATCCATTGCTGGGATGTATGTCTATCTTTTAAAAGCAGATTTTTTAAGATTGAGCCCATTTAGTGCCGATTATAGAACTAACTTAAATTTAAATTCTTTTAATTTATTTTATTCTTTTCAACACTTGGCAGATTACCGTATTTCGTTTCCCTTTTGAAATGTTGATTTTCACCATATGATCAATGAATAGGGATCATATCAAAAAAGAATAATGACTACTCTATTTTTGTATATAAACAGAAATGTATTTCGTCGATTAATCTCTTTTCCCGCAGTCTTAGACATTGATTATAAATCAAAGCGATAAAGGTCTGTAGAAATTCAATCATACGTATTGACTGTAAACCACTTCAAACTCAAATTGAAACATAAGTATGAGATCATCTTTTGTTTTTTTTAACAAATACTCATTTTTTTAGTTATTTCACTTGACACTGCCCAGAAATGAAGAATAAATATAAGACTGCCGTCATGAGAAAAGGGCCCTTATCTTTTGACGTCACAATGCTCAGAAAACGACGTCAAAGTTGCGGTATGTAAACACGGAATAAAAAAAAATGTCAACTGCGTTTCGTGATATAGAAATAAAATTGGATTTCAAAGTGTAATAAAAAATTGAAATTTGATGCGGAAATTTTTAATAGGTATATAGTATGATATTATTACTATTTAATACGTGAATTTTTTCATAGTTCTGTTTAAGTATTTAACTTCATGTTGATATAAGCGACATTGGACATGCACATTGCTAGGAACAGCGATTAAAACAATTTCTTTTCATGACTAAATTAAAGATGCTGCATATTTGTTTTTAAGAAATTTCCAAATGCATAAATTTTAATTCATGTTAAGAAGTCTTAATATTAAAAGGTATATTCCATGTATATTCCATGTATATTTTTTTAAAGAGAGAGAGAGAAAGAGCTAGCGAGAGGTCTATGCACTTGTATTATTACCGTTCTTATAAGCGCTTCTTTTTTTCTGAAAAAAAAAACATAACCTCTCTTTGACTGGATATATATTCTGGTAACATGGGAGATGCAATTAAACCTTCTACATCAACAATAAATGATTCTTTACTAAATCAACAGTAAGAGAATATTTTAATATTATTTGGAAATTGAATTAGACGCAGTCGACGTCACTACGTTTTCAGCGAGTAACGTCAAAGTTATTTAGGCGCGCCTTACTAAAATGCCTATAAAATACTGAAAAAGTGAGATATTTTCAAAATTTATGTATATTTGCATTCAGAAAGAGTTCGGTTATCAAAATTTACCAAAAAGTAGATTTATGAAAATTTGACCTTAAGGGCCTTTTTCTCGTGACGGCAGTCAATTAATGTTAATTTGTATTGACAAATATTTTTTAATGTAAATTAGGCACATTAATCTATTTGTCAATATTGTTAGGTAAATAATTGTTTATAGGAAGAACATTTTGTGTAGAATACAAAATATTTTTTAAAAAATATTGTTCTGTCGAATACAAAATATTATTTCATAAACATTGTTCCATTGATTTTATGTAACTTTTATATGTATATAAAAAATTACTCTTTTAAACTGTTCAGGCAATTATAATAGTACACATAAGCTTGTAAATGTATTTGCATGGATTTTCTTTTTTGTATTTCAAATTTCTGAGAAAGTAAGAAAAGCAACAATTAAATGAATTAAGGCTGTTGTAAAAAAAAAATGAATCTAATCTTTCGAAACTTTGCCCCATTTTAAATGACGGACTAAAATATGTCGATTAAAAACCCTGTTTTAATCTTCAGGAAATAATATTTCTTAAATCAATTCCGGTTTTCCATCATATTATCACACCCTCGCTTTAGATGCGTTTGCTTGTCGGAGAGCCACTATGGTGACTATTGGGAAATGAAGATGAAGCCGCCTTACGATTTGCAGACCTTTATTTCTCGTTGGGTCGGATAGTATCAGGGACGTGTGCGTCCGGATTCCAACTCTCCAATTGCTTAGAAAAATTTGTATTTATAGACATAAATGTTATTTGATGATTTTGAGTAACATATGACATGAGTTACTTGATTTACAAGTAGATTTAAAGATTATGATTCCAAATACAGTAAAATTACTTTTTCATGGGATCAAAGTTTCATGGTTTGAGTAAAAAGTCTTGGTTCGTTGGATTTGAATTCATTGATGAAGAATTGTCGAGTAGTTACATGTATGTATGTAACATTTTCATTTCGTGGTGGACATGAATTCGTGGGTATCTCCATACCTCTAAACAACATAAATTAAGCTCCCACGACAATTTGTGAATTCATAGTTAACAATAATTAAGTCACACAAAGCACAGTCCACCGGCTTATATCATTCATGGCTCATTAAGATAATGAAACATTCAAAATAGATAAATCTGATAGATTGAATCAATTATGACAACTCATTAACCCCTTCACTTCCGTACCGGTCAAATTGACCGGTGGCGCGTTAAAACACGACTTCGCGAAAATAAGATATCCGCATTTATTTTATGGTAGCATGAAGGTATATAAACTATATATCACCTTTTTTGAAATTTTCTCTACTTTTAAAATATCTAAAAAGATTTTGTCTTGATTGCCGGTATTTAATCGATTTTATGTTGTGAAACACAAACGTGACTTTTTGAAAATGGCGTAATTTCAAAAGCAATTGCCGATTTTCCAGACGATTGACATTTTTTTCCTATCAAATTTTTAAAGAAAGTATGATATATTCTTAAAGCATATTTTCCCCGTTTTTAAAATATGTAAAAATTATTGTTATTACTTTAAAGTATGTTTTAAACAAAAATTTTCTTGCACTTATGTGTTTTTTCTCGATTTTATTCGTAATGTTTAAACAAAGCTCAGTTTTACGTTTATTTCTGTATTGAAATAGGGAAAACAAAATAAAGCTGGTAAAGATATATATTTTCCTTCCAAATACTTTACAGGCCTTCTTACGCTCAGTATTTTCTTAATTACGATAATTTGAATTTGTGACCTTCGCATAGTTTTTATGGAAAATTCGGTCAATATTTACATGTAACGTCAAGGTCGATATTGTTGTGTCTAACTCGAAACAACAAATTCTTTTATAAGACTTTTTTGACCATTTAGATATATTTTTTACTGAAATAAATGCATAATACAAAAAAAAAATAGATTTCAAAAAAACAAATATATACTATCCTTCTGCCTTTTGTGTGAAGTGAAATGTTAATTTATTCATCTACATGTAATGATGTATATTTCATATAGTGATATACAATGTTGATAAAAATTGTAGATTCCCTAAACGTCAATCTTTACTAAAAAAAATCAGATTTTTAGTATTATTGTATCTTGTTATACTGTATTCTTAATTTGCAATTTAATTAGATCTATATTGGCACGAAATTTAACAATACAAAACCTTGCATTTATAAATAAATACGACTCATCACTGTATGAGTTGATACGAATTGAAATAACCACGTGTTTCCGCTATGGCAGCAGTGAACAACATGATGGCGATCCGAAATCTGAACGTCAATTTTCATGATTATTTCACGACGAAGATCATCACATCAATGAATCAAATAATACGGACATGCCTTTGGTATTAGCAGGTGAGAATACGTGTACATTGACTGAATAGTTTAAGTTTAAAACGCACTTAGTTCACGTTCAAAAGAAAACTAAATGTACACATGTATTAGATCTTCATATTTCAGTGTGCGTATTTCGTATTGTTCAGCCAATTTTGTTTTGCTTTTGAAATTTGATGCTTTTGACAATCACTCGAAAGTTCAAAGTAAAATCAAAATTGCCATAATAATGGATAGTTGTTTTCAGTATGTGTGTACCAGTCAGCCAGTGTGTACATATACCACTTTCACATTGAATTTTTAGGGTGCTGGCACCATATGCAACAATACTTTCATCTGTGAATACCCACTTGCTAAGCCCACCATGAACTACGAAGGCCAATTAATATGTAAGGACACCAATGAACAGGTAAATTTTTGTTTTGATATTGAAA
>NW_026928810.1:0-36508 GCF_032062105.1 Saccostrea cuccullata | reverse complement strand
TTATAAAAAAAAACATTGATCATGAAAGAGTTGAAGATGAAATACTTTTGACCCCTCTTAGTCCCGTATTTAAGGAGTCAGCCCTTTTTTCTTGATATCGAATGAAAGGTCTTGTGATTTTGAAAATTTTTTGTTCAACACTTATTCAGAGAGTTCTATTCCTTGTGGAGATATGCTAAATAAAAATATTTAAGGGTCACTCCTACAAGTCCTCAATGGGGCCGTTTTACAAAAATTCAAAGTATGCATGTTGCTTAGAACATAATTCTTGCCATCTTTTGTTCAATATTGCTTGTCAAAATATTCCCCCTTTTCGAGATATAAAGCATCAAAGATTTGACATTCTGGCCCCTTCTGACCCCTAATTACGTAACATATGATCAAAATTGTATCATACATTGTTGCAAATCTTTAAGATAAATACTTTTGCTTCAGTAATGTATAACAGAATATTGATCATTAGAGAGTTATAGATAAAAGACTTTTGGCCCCTCTGAGCCCCTTATTTGAGGGATCAACCCCATTTTCTTGATATGAAACGAAAGGTATTGTGATTTGAAAGACTTTTTGTTCTACAACTATTCAGAGATTTCTTTTCGTTTAGGAGATGTGCTTTATATAAATATTATGGGGCCACCCCTACAAGTCCTTAATGAGGCCATTTTTCAAAAATTCAAAGTTTGCATATTGTTTGGAACATTATTCTGACCATCTTTTGTTCAATATTGCTTATCAAAATTTTACCCCTTTTCGAGATATGCATCTTCAAAGATTTAGCATTCTGGCCCCTTGTGACCCCTTATTCACCAAATCCATATCACCAAAATAATGTAATATGTTGTTGCAAATCGTTAATATGAACAACTTTGCTTCTGTAATATATTATAAAATATTGATCATTGAAGAGTTAAAGATGAAAGACTTCTGGCCCCTCTGAGCCCCTAATTTGAGTGTTCAGCCCCTTTTTCTTGATATCAAACGAAAGGTCTTTTGATTTTAAAGACTTTTTGTTCTACAAGTATTCAGAGATTTCTTTTCGTTTAGGAGATATACCTAATACAAATAATTAGGGGCCACCCCTACAAGTCCTTAATTGGGCCATTTTACAAAAATTCAAAGTACGCATATTGTTTGGAACATTATTCTGACCATCTTTTGTTCAATATTGCTTGTCAAAATTTTCACCCTTTTTGAGATATGAAGCGTCAAAGTTTTAGCATTCTGGCCCCTCGTGACATATGACCAAAATATTGTAATATATTGTTGCAAATCATTAATTTGAACAACTTTGCTTCTGTTATGTTTTACAAAATATTGATCATTAAAGAGTTAAAGATGAAAGACTTCTGGCCCCTCTGAGCCCCTAATTTGAGTGTTCAGCCCCTTTTTCTTGATATCAAACGAAAGGTCTTGTGATTTCAAAGACTTTTTGTTCTACAACTATTCAGAGATTTCTTTTCGTTTAGAAGATATGCTTAATATAAATATTTAGGGGCCACCCCTACAAGTCCTTAATGGGGCCATTTTACAAAAATTCAAAGTATGCATATTGTTTAGATCATTATTCTGACCATCTTTTGTTCAATATTGCTTATCAAAATTTTACCCCTTTTCGAGATATGAAGCATCAAAGATTTAGCATTCTGGCCCATCGTGACCCCTTATTACGTGAAATATGACCAAAATATTATAATATGTGATAAGCCACCAGAAAACCAGGTTTATTGAGTTTTTTCAAGAAATTAAGATTTTTTTGCATTTTCGGCTAGCTACAGTATGAGTAAGTAAAAATCCAAAATGTTAGAGTGATTCTCCTTTTAATTCTACAGTTATTACACTGCAAACATGATACATCTCATTCACAAAATCTCAAAATTCATACATAATGGAAGTAATGCTAGTTTTATTAGAGAGTTAAAAAAAAATAATACATAAATAACATTATCAAACAAATACCTAACACTGATTGTCTACAAATTTGAATTCATTTATAGTATGTGGTCAAATTTTTTAATGTGCATATCAAATTCTAGTGCAGAAAGGTTAAATTTCTAGTGCAAAAAATTCAAGACAAAATACTTTAAAAATTCCAATTATACAGCACATAACAGGTGAAAAATTTAGTCACTTTTCGTTTTAACGTTTAAAGAAACAAAAAAAAAACAAGCATACAATTAATAAATTACACAAAAGATTTAACATTTGAATAAATAATCATTTTCATGAAAGTTTGCATGAAGCATCAGGCTGGTTCAATACAGGTCTATCTTCATTGATCTAGTATCTTAACTCTCTGGCATAGCGAACTTCTTTGTACTTTTTCTTTATTTCTGGATCCACTTTGATGCGAGGCTTTGGACACAAAGGTTTGGGGCATGACTCCAGACTGTCAGATGTATCCCTGCAGAATGGTCATATTTCATCACATAGATACCACTGCCTTGCAGCATCAAGGCCCTTTGGTTCAAAGACTGATAGCAAAGTTTCAGTGTCAAATACTTGCTGACCCCTTTTCAAAATGTTGACAGATTTCTCTTCTGAGCTGCAATAAGTCTTCACAGAAACAACAGGGAATGTCTGCAGAAATCTTAAAATAGTGAAATTTTGAGATGGAAGGTAGTTTCTTGAAGAAGGGATCAAAGAAACATGACCAGTTATAAAATGTATCAGGCCTGTCAACATCACTGATCAGCTGTGGTATATTGTGTCCATTTCTGGAAGATTGCCTCACTGATGCTGCTACTTCATCTAGAGTTTCTGCAGTTGAGTGTCTCCACTTCATCTTCCAGAGACCGAAATGCCAGTCTGGACTAAATTTGGTGTCCCCAGCCTCCATTAGTGAGAATTCAACACTACGGTGTTGGCTTGTCAAAACTCTCCACATGCCATATCTTGAACAAGAAATATAAGTAAGTTTAAGGTTTCTTAAACCTGTCTCACCCAGCAAATCAATTTCTTTTTTTTTAATGTACTAAGTAAACCATTAAGACATGACACCCATTGATTAATATTTCTGATTTAACATTATAAAGTGTAAGAATTTAATTTTAATCATTTTATTAATTCAAATTTTACTTTAAATTTACATTTAAAATCAAAATCTGCTTGCTCACATTGTCATTATCACTTAGAAAAAATATTACACAAGCTGGGTTAGAAAATATTTCCTAGTATTTCATTGCTACAAAGAGAATACCATACTGCTGTCCCCATATATTAGTACATGTACTAGTATATATTGGGGAAGATCTGCAAAAATGTTGTCTTTGATCTTTGGCAAGAGTTTCTAAGATTATCTCCACTAACTTGGGACAAAAATTTGACCGTTTTCCTCTGTTGAAGTTATATAATAGCAAACCCTAGTAGTAAAAACAATCTATTTATTGATCTTGGCTATTAAAGAGAAATACAAGGATTATTAATAATTAAATGGAATATTTAAGATATTTACCTTATCATTGTGTTGTTTTGTTTTGGCCAGCACAGTTATCCATCTGCAACACAACATTTTTCTCTCCACATCCCCAATACTCAAAAAATGATGCAGAAGACTGACAACTGTGTTAGCTCCTTTGCCCACCTCCTCAGCTTCATCAAAAAGATAAAATCTTTGCGCACCTATTGCAAAAATAAAAATTGTTTTACATGCAGCCTGTATGTTATTATTCAATGTTTTTTTTTTACAAACATCTTTTGTCTTCCCATGGTCAGTAAATGAAATAAGTCTTATGCAAGTTATTAACTATAATTATTTTTTAACATGCAAAGTATTATCTGTCTTATTGTTGTTTACATGCAATTATTATCTGTCTAATTATTGTTTACATGTACCTGCTCCTTCTGCACAAACACCAAAGGCTTGGCACTTTCTAGCGGTCTTGAAAAATAGTGGCCCTACTTCCTGTGCATGGTGAGGATAGTGGACTTGCTGAGCAAAATCAAAGCTGTATGTCTGGGTTATGTCATGTGTGCACACTTGCCCTTCACAAAAATAAAAACAATATGCATATAAACTGAAATTATATGTTTTTATATATTGTGAGTTAATTTAATCAGAATGAGAGTGATAATAGACAGCATGCATGAATCAATAACCTCCTATTAATTTGATGTGTTGGAGTGTTAAATTAACACCATTTAGAAAATGAAAATAAAATTTACTGTGCACACCTCTTACAGCTTGATCCAAGTTGTGTGTATGATACAAATCTTTTGACTGCAAACACCTTTCTCTGTAATACTCCCTCTGTTCCTTGGCTCTGTCCAGGTGACAGGTATACTCTTCCAGCATAGTCTTCTTTTCATCTTCCGACAAGTTCCCTGCATTGCTGATGTTGTGAACATATCTTTGGCACTTAGGACAGAGATCAGGAGCTGGTTTCATGATAAGAATATGTGGCATTTGTTCCAACCAGATCTTCTTAAATTCTGATAAACTGACTTTCCTAAAAAAATTATTCAAGATAGTTATAAGAAGACTATCACATTTTTAAAAATGCTTAAAGATGAGTATTTACCTTGATATCATAGCATCAGTAGCATGTACAATAAATTACTTTCTAAAGCATATTTAATATTATGAGAAAATTAAAACAGCTAGACCTGAAAATATTTGATTTATGAGTTCATTAAACAAAATTATCAAACAATAAACAAACCTGTAATTCTGCATTACTGCTGATTGATTATAAAGTTCCCAAACATCAGATTTTGTCTTATCAGAAGGAAGCAACAGAAGGACTTTGTTGCCTTGAGTCGAGTAGTTTGGTTGTCTGCCTGGCAGGGGGAGTCCATTCTTCATCGTGTATTCCTCTAAGAACTGACAAACACGCTTTACATCAGTTACATTGAGTGCATGTTTAGGCATTTTACCCGTGTTCCCATGAATTCTTGGCTTAAGACCATCTTTATCAAGGGAAGAAGCTATGTTATTAAGCTTAAATTTCCCAATACTGTGACAAAACAGAAAAGTATCCCGACAGACCTGCTGTCCTGCAAAATAGTACCTCTGTGCTACTCTTTCTCGTTCCTTTGTTTTTTGCTTTTTGCTAATAGATTGGGGCCAATATGTACTAGACTTTCTGTGTGCTGCCAATTGAACTTTAACAGTTAAATCAAGTTCCTCATTTGACATTTCTTGACACTGTTGTCTGTATTCGAGCATGTGACTAAATTCTACTTTCGTACTACATGGAACACCGTACAACTTACTGCAGCCACATGTTTTTGTTTTGAATTCTTCAACACAATATTCGTCATCAATGTCTACCGACCTGAGTTCTAATTCAGTGTCTGAATCTGAAATATCACCAGTACAGTTTGTAGATCTTTCCTCTTCCTCATCTTCGGACGATGATAAGGGAACAAACTCCGATTGATTTCCAAAATACAAATCGTTTAAAGTTGTTATTTCATATATAAAAGGTTCATCTTGATGAAAAATAATTTCATCAGGCACTTCACTAACCGTGCTTGACTGGCTCATTATATAAACAAATTTCTAAAACATCAGTAAAACAATAAACTGTTGTCTGCGAAATTTCCCGCATGTTGTTTATACTGGTTACGTACTTTCGCTTTTACTACGATCGATAACTCTAACAAAATATCTTGGCAAATGACTAATCGGTATAAAAAATCTGCGAAAAAAATATCAACAGTTGCTGAAAAATTCTTTTTAAAAAAAGTAAAGTCTTTTAAAAACAATTTTCTGGATAGAAATTATAGGCCTAGTTTATAAGTTTTATTTCTGTAAACAATGTGGTTTAGTAAAAACGTTGTGCGTTTTTCAAGTGTGTTTTTCAGCGGTATTTTCTCGATTATGACGTAAAACTCAACAAGCCTGGTTTTGTCGTGGCGACTCACATATATTGTTGCAAACTGTTAATATGAACAACTTTGCTTCTGTAATGTATCACAAAATATTGATCATTAAAGAGTTAAAGATGTTCAATATGTTTTAACAAATTATAAAGAGATAAGAAGATATGAAACAAAAGGTGTCAAATTTTGTGAGATGTTTCTGAGATATTTTTCGGGCCCTACCGAGCTTCGGCGCCTTTGTGCTAGACAGATTTGGACCCCAGCCCGCAACTCTACAATTCTTCCTTTACTTCCACTGAAAATCTTAAGTCAATAACTTAAGTTGTTTCGGAGGAGTTTCGCGGACAAGCCTACCCTCTAAAAATCAGAAAATCCATAATATCTCAAGATAGAAAGTGACGTCATCGCCGAAAAAAATTTCCAATAAGGTTCAGACCAATACCTATCAGATCTGAAAGTTTGATGAAAATCGGATGAGCCACTACCGAGAACTCGCGTGCACAAAATCGGTAAGAATAATAATAATAACTAGATGCGATCTCGTTGCGAGCAACGAGTAGGTCTTCCGTCCGAATTTTCGATAAGATGAGATATGACTTTGACTATGATCTTTGATAAAACATCATGGAATCATGCCTTTTCTCTTTTGATTAAATCCTTTTGATTTAGATAATATCATGATTGCGTACTTAATTTGCACATTAATTCTTTTCTTTTTTCTACTTTGAGAAACAACCAAAACCAATTAAAGAAGACTTGTAAGGAGACCTTGGATGTAGTTTGACACAGAATTGCAACGAACCTACGACGTGACAATCCAAGTATCCCTAAACATTTCATTGCTCCTTATGTTATTTTCGTTCAACCAAACGCTCGGCTGCCTCTGTTAACCGCTATTGCGAAATGTCGGAATTGACAGAGACCGCCGCCATTTCGTTCCCGCTTCAGATTTTTGAAAGTTAATATCTCGAGTTTGAATTTATAAATTTACAAACGAATTATATATTCAGCCTAATAAGAAATGTTTCTATCAACTATACTAATATAATTTGAAAAGATTGAAAAACAAAAAAGTTAAAGACGAGAGACCTTTGGCCCCTCTATGCCCCTAATTTGAAGGACTAACCCCGTTTACTTGATATCAAATGAAAGGTCTTACTATATTGCACATTTTATATTATATATGTCTTAACAAAATATTAACAGGTGAAAAGATATAAAAGAAAACGTGTGAATTTTTGCGAGATGAGTATGAGGCTATTTTTCGATCCCAGGCGAGCGTCGATGCCTTTTTACCTGGAAAGCTCTATATGCAAAATGTCACATCTACTATCCTTCCTCCACCTTCACTGAAAATCTCAAGTCGATATCTTAAGTCGTTTAGGAGGAGATCTCAGGACAAGGTGACCCTCTAAAAATCAGAAAATCGTCCATATCTCACGACCGGAAGTGATGACGTACTTACGAAAAATTTCCGACAAGGTTCAGATAAATATCTATCAGATCTGAAAATTTGGTGAGAATCGGTCCAGCCGTTTCTGAGAAATCGCGTGCACAAAATCGGTAAGAAAAAAAATAATAATAAAAGGGAAAAAGAAACCGAACGAAAACAATAAGGTCTTCCGTTGGAGACGGAAGACCTTAACTAGATACGATCTCGTTGTGAACAACGAGTGGGTCTTCCGTTCGATTCTTGATGAGATGAGATAAGATTTTGAATGAGATTTTCATTCTAAAGTAATGATTTTCCATAATCTGTAAAAAGACATTGAACAATAAAGACTTCTAAAATCGACTTTTGGCCCCTCACGACCCCTAATATTAGGGATCAGCCCTTTTTTCTTCATAACATTTTAAAGCTCTTAGGATTATGAACACTTTTTGTTCAACAACTTTTCAGAGATTCTTTTTCGTTTTCGAGTTATTCGCAAAAGAAATATTAAGTGACCAGCCCTTCAACTCCCTAATGGGGGCGTTTAGCGAAAAATGAATGGTTGGATATTGTTCAGAACATGATTTTTAACATCTTTTGTTCAATATTACTTATCAAAATATTTTTCACTTTCGATATACAAAGCGTCAAAGATTGAGTTTTCTGGTCCCTTGTGGCCCCTAATTATGTAATGTACGACTTTAAAATCGTAATATACAGTTGTAGATTGTAGAAATAAACATTTTTGCTTCAATAATGTATAACAAATTATTGACTGTTAAAGAGTTATCGAAAAAAGACTGTTAGCCCCTTTTGGCCCCTAATTTGAGTACCCAGCCCCTTTTCCTGGATTTCATTTTGAGCACTTTTTGTTCAACAACTATTCAGAGATTCTTTTTCGTTTTCGAGTTATTTGCAAAAGAAATATTTAGGGGCCAACCCTTCAACTCCCTAATGGGTTAAGTTTAGCAAAAACTGAAAGCTTGCATATTGTTCAGAACATTATTTTGAACATCTTTTGTTCAATATTACTTGTCAAAATATTTCTCACTTTCGAGATATAAAGCATCAACGATTTAGCATTCTGGCCCCTTGTAGCCCCTAATTATGTAATATACGACATAAAAATCATAATATGTAGTTGTAGGTTGTTGAGATAAACATTTTTGCTTTAGTAATGTATAACAAAATATTGACTGTTAAAGAGTTATCGAAAAAAGATTTTTAGCCCCTCTTGGCCCCTAGTTTTAGTGTCCAGCCCCTTTTTCTGGATTTCATCTTCAAGCTGTTACCGGTTTCAAAATGGAGTGAGTCTGAAAAAGGAGGAGGAGACAATGTAAAAACAAACGACGTTTATTGGCTCCGACTCTTGAATACAAAATTTATAATGAACATTCTTGAACACATTAATTTCATATATGACTAGAGACTGCTACATGTATGTGGAAAGTAAACAGTTAACTTGTAATTTCAATGTAAACAAAAATATTGACTAGACATGTGACTTAATCTTTGGTAATCCTGAGACTTTAACTAATGAACTAGACTGACACAATATGACTGACAAAATAATACTGACATCTTATGACACAAAGTATCACAACCACAGAGTAGCTACCTTAAACTTAATATAGACTGAATTACTATTATAAGTCACTGTGATCTGATGTACTGATAAACATAACTCTGAAATATTACACTAAGATATCCTACAACATCAACTTGACTTATACATGGATATAATTATACTGATGGTGATGTAAACAATAACATGTGTATGGGCGCAGCCATCTTGGAAATACCCGGATGTAGAAAGTGCGGGAATCTTGACATTTCACTTTTACATCAACTACAACCTAACTCATCCAAATATTATGCTATTAATAATATTACCTATATAACTTCCACAAATCATAAAACTAAACATGAACTGACATAAATGTATGCATTTTAGCTATATACTGTAATACTCTTTATCACGTGACCTAAAACACATGGTTTTGCACTGATCGCTTCGAAGACTAAATATGCACGATAAACCTCAAATGCATCAAAAATAAACATGTACACAATTAGCGAAGTATCTAAAATATCATCTTGTGCAACATCAATTACATCTAATATAAAATAATCTGATAATTACCTGAAAAAGGAGGAGGAGACAATGTAAAAACAAACGATGTTTATTGGCTCCGACTCTTGAATACAAAAATTAAGTCGTACCAGGAATCGTCGACAACCATCCAACCGTGCTATATTGTTAAAGTGGTATACATTAAAAATAATTGTACCCCCTTATTTTCTACAGTATCACACTCTCTCCCCCTACAAATTAAATGTCGTCTCGACATTTGACAAATACCAAAAAAATACAATTAATGAAAAAAAAAATTTGATTACAGATCATTTATAAGTACATTCCTCAAACATCCTTACTCTTAATCTTAAATCAAACATCTGATCATCATCAGGAAACTTGAACCATATATTCCAACATATTCTTCATACAATAATACAAATACATTTACACTGCAATTATGATCTAAAGCTGACATATCATAATCATTCATTGACATGGTTCCACTTGTATTAGCATCAAAATCAGAAATTGTAGTTGACAACCATTAGTTGAACACTAATATTTTCATTAAAATGTGTACATATCAGTTGGCCACCTGACATGAATACAGAATAAAACAATTCTGAAAAATATCAACCCATGAAAAAACATTCTTTCTGATCATAATACAAAATACAAGTTCATGTATAATCTTAAGGTATAATAACCCTAATGGCACACCATAGTGACTAGGCATATACAGTTTTAATTCAATGTTAATATCTCGTATACACATCACTCTAGACCATTATTTCCTGTCCGCATAATATAACATTGGTCCATGGATAGGAGCAGGGTTTTCCCATCTGATCGTAAGTCAACCGTGAAGGCGGCCTTGACACTCGCTGTCCCCTACCTCTGCGTGTACCATTACTGTCACTGCTGTTGTCACTGTTAGCCTCTTCAGTTCTCCCTACATCTTCCAGTGAATTCTGAGAGTCCTCGTCACCATTTGACTCAGCACTGATGAATTCGGATGACGATCTTGATCTACTTGATGCTTCAGAGTCCTGTATGGTAACATGTCCTGGGTCAGTCACGTCCATGATAATTGGTTCAGTGTCTTCATCATTCGTTGACCCTCCAGATGTTGGTGGTGCATCACCTGATGAACTTGGAATGAATGTCTGAGCATGCGGATTCAATTCACTATTAATGATGATGTAGTCACTATTGCTACTGGAATCTGACACAGGATCCTTGTAGTCTTGTGACTGTTTTGTTCTTGACCGTGCAATGTTTTGTGATGATTTCTTAGACTTTCTGTTCTTCTCTTGCTTCTGCTTGGACTCGGTGATCCTCTTGGCACTCATTGTTGAAAGTAAATCATTGCACTGAAGAAGTAGGTTTCTGTGAAGGCGACGAATAGGTCCCTTCCCGTCTTCAGATTGGATTTCATAAACAGGGGATGTACTGTTCATCCGACCAATAACTACGTGCACTGTGTCCTCCCAGTACGATCTCAACTTCCCTGGGCCTCCCCTCTCTTTGAAGTTTCTGACAAGGACTCGGTCTCCTGGAGCTAGTGCTGCACTGGTAGCTCTCTTATCATACTGCTGTTTCCCCTTTTGTCCAGCATTCCCAGCCCTCTGACACACAATGTTGTATGTTTTCTCCATTTCTGAAATCCAACTGTTGACATACTCTGTATGTGACTTAGTCTTCAGGCTTTGGTCCCCATGTGCTTCCTGAAAAATTACATCAATAGCTAGTCTAGGCTGTCGTCCAAATAGCAGGTAGAAAGGCGAGAATCCTGTCACATCGTTCTGTGTGCAATTATATGCATGGACAATTTTGTTCAAATGCGACTTCCAATCGGCTTTTGCATCAGCAGGTAAAGTACGCAACATCCCGAGGAGGGTACGGTTAAAGCGTTCCACCTGGCCATTCCCCTGAGGGTGGTAGGGGGTAGTCCTGGATCGTCGCATGCCACATAATTTCTGAAGAGCATGGAAAAGTTCATTTTCAAATTCTCGGCCCTGATCATGATGAAGTTTATGAGGAAATCCAAACCTCATGATGAAATCCTGAAATATTTTGTCTGCAGCTGTTTTCCCAGATTTGTTACGAGTTGGACATGCCTGTGCAAACCTGGTAAAGTGGTCCATCACCACCAGTATATACTCATAACCCCCTTTGCTCTTCTCCAAATGTAGAAAGTCTATAGAGACAAGTTCAAATGGAAAGGTTGTTGTAATGGGCTGCATTGGCGCTAACTTCCGACGAATAGGTGGTTTATCCTTGATACAAAAGCACACTCTGGTAATGAAATGTTCAATTTCAGCTGCCATACCGGGCCAGAAGAAGCGTTCACGGATTAATGCAGTTACTCTGTCAGTACCTAAATGTCCCATCTTAGAGTGTAACTCCTCTAACACCATTCCATGGTACTGTTCTGGAAGTACAATCTGGAATCTTTGCTCCTTATCTGGTCCTCGAACCACTCTCTTTAGGATACCAGTTGAGTCTATCTGCAGTTTGTTCTTCTCACGTAGTAGTTTCTTTGACTTTTCTGGAAGACTAGAAATCACTTTCCCTGAGATACTTGTCTTTTCCTTTATCAGGTCTATCACTGGGCGGATATCTGTATCTGTCCTCTGTGCTTTGACCAATTCATCAAGTGGTATCGACTTAACATCGTCTTCACCTGACTTTATCAGCTGGAACACATCTGCTGTACAAGAGAGTGATGCAACTAATGGCCAGTCCCCATTGCCCTTGAATGTAGCACAGTTCACAATGGAGTGGATTGTCCCAGGAGACAGTTCCTCTGTATAATCCATGATATGGTCCTCAACTAAAGGCATTCGGCTAAGACCATCTGCATCCTTGTTATTCTGGCCAGGCTTATAGCGAATCTCAAACTTGAATTCAGCGAGTTCTGATACCCATCGCAGACGAGTAGCGTCGAGCTTTGCTGTGGTCATGACGTACTGTAACGGATTATTGTCACTATACACAGTAAAGAAGGGTGCATAAAACAGGTAGTCACGGAACCGCTCTGATACTGCCCACTTCATGGCTAAGAATTCAAGCTTACTAGAATGGTAGTTCTTCTCAGCTGGGGTCAATGTTCTCGATGCATAGGCGATAGGAGCTAGTCTTCCATTCTCTTGTTTCTGGTACAGAATTGCTCCAAGGCCTTCTCCTGATGCATCAACATGCAGGGTGAAGGGTTCCGCGAAGTTCGGATATGCCATAACTCTCGGTTCCAGCAGAGTCTCAATGAGACTATCTAATGTAGATTGGTGTTGTCCAGTCCAAGTAATATGTTGACTTGATGGCGCCTGTCCACCCTTCTGGGGTGATTTCTTCTGTTTTCCGCTTGATTGTTTAGACCCTGAACATTGTAGCAAGTCATATAATGTTTTGGCACGACGTGAGAAGTTAGGTATGTACTTCCGGTAGTAACCAATGAAACCAAGTAGTTGCCGTAATTCACCAACAGTCTTTGGACTTTTGTCTTTCAGCTTCAGTACAGCGTCCTTATCCTTAGGATCCATCATGTAACCTTCCTCTGTAACCAAGCACCCAAGGTATCTGACAGACTTACGAAATAACTCGCACTTCTTTGGTTTCAACTTAATACCCTTATCCTTTAGTCTCCTAAGAATTGCTCGGAAATGTTCCAAATGCTGTTCAAAGGTTTGGCTGTAGATAATGATGTCATCTAGGTAGGGAATACAGAATCTATCACGATAGTCATGAAGGATCTCATTCATGTATTTCTGGAAAGTTCCAGGGGCCCCAGTAAGACCGAACGGTATGCGATTCCACTCATATAATCCCCATGGAGTCACAAACGCTGTCACTGGCTTGCTCGATTCAGACATGTTTCCTTGGTGATAGGCTTTTCCTTGGTCCAGAACTGTAAACCATCGACTTCCTGCCAGCTGGTTTAACGTATCTTGTATTCTTGGAATTGGTTCTGCCTGTTTCACTGTCTTGTTATTTACCTTCCGATAGTCGATACACAGGCGAAGGGTACCATCACGCTTGCGCACACATACCATTGGACTCGAATATGGTGAATTTGACTTGCGTATGAAATGTTTGCCAATAAGATCAGTTAAATAGTCCTTCACTTCCTGGTATAGTGGGCTTGGGATCGAATTATATGAGGCCTGTACTGGCGTAGTATCTTTCAAAGGAATGTTAAGTTCCAGGTCAGCAGCATGGCCAATGTCGTCGTCTCCCCTAGAGAAGGCGTCACATTCCTCCCTAAGCACCTGACGGATCTTGCCTTCTTGTTGTGTACTAAGGCCTAGTCCTTCTAAGCTAACAGGTGGATCCCAGTTCTCCTGTGACTGGTGTGTAACTTCGGGTACATGAGGTGACACAGCAAGTTCTATGATCGAACTAACACTATTGACAGTTCCCACTACTGTTCGCTTTGGGATCGAAAGTTCATTGTTAGTCTCGTTATAAAACATCAGCTTTACTCCTTTCTCCATTTTGACAAGGCACTCACATAGATGAAGTCCTTCAGGTAAGTTTTCTACAAACGGTTCTAAGTGTCCAACGGCTTGATCACTGTTATTACTGGTTCTCACTTGAAAACGCACTTGTTTCCAACTCCTGGCAGGAATTGTAACAGTTCTGTTTCTTGTTTTAACAGAAATCCTCTCTCCACTAAGGTTTTGCTTGATTGTCTGTACTAAGGTGACAGATGCAGTAGAGGGTAGTGAAGGAAACGCCGTGCGGAGATCAGTATCTACGTTAGAGTCACTATCACGGATGTATTCCTCAATCACATTGTAACCAATAATGGGATAATCCTTTGCCGCAGCTGACGTAACCAAAAATGGAGTAGTAATAACTTGATTTCCATTTGTCACTGCACACTCGACCCAACCACTGAAGTGAATGCTTGATCCATTAGCTGAAAGTACAGTCAAATCCTCACTCATAAGTTCTTTCAATGGCCTCACTCGGTCCTCAGGAAATGTATCCTTCCACCACTCTTCATGGACCAGAGACACTTGAGCTCCTGTGTCCCAGAGAGCCTGCACGCTATGGTGATTCAATTTGCAGTTAATCAGACACGTTTTTCCAACAACTTTTGTTATCTTAGACCGGAAGCGAGGTAAAAGTCTATACACATGGCCAGTCACTGAACTAATACTCTGTACTTCAACACACGGAGAACTCTGGGACTTTTCATCCGGTTTTACTGCCCGTCCCGTGGCCGCAAACCGAGTCCGTTTTCCGAAGTTGGTTGGTCCTGACGACGGGATCTTATCCTATTGCGGCATCCTCTGGAAAAATGTTCACTGCTGCCACAATGCCAACAATGGTTACAGGTAGGGGCATTGTTGTCTGAACATGTCCTACACTTCCTAGCCTGTGACTTTCGTGACCTTTGTTGAGGTGACTTGGTGATTGCTTCCCTTAGCTCATGGATCTGTGTTCTCAACTCCTTGACTTCTAATGACAAGTTTCCTTCTTTAAAGTCTTTTTTCTTTTGCAGCTCAGGTGTTCCGCTTTCTTGCATGCAGGCGATTTGATATCCCATTTCTTTACCAGTTTGGCGGATCTTTCTTCTTCCTTCATCGTAACTTTGCTCATAAACTGGATAAGTTCTTCTTCTTCCAGATGGTGCATGCCTTCTAAGAATCCAGTCACTTCCTGCCTAATGACTTCATTTGTTAGTCCGGTGTCCAGAGTACGGTAAAACACCTTGTCCACTAAGTTTTGTTCATATTTCACTTCCGCCTTTTCTTCCTTTGATGCGAAGAGAATTTTCTGTCTTAAATTTAGAGCACGCAACAAAAAGTCATTCGGTGATTCCTTGTGATGTTGAGCCAGCTGACACAGTTCTGAGTATAATTCTGTAGCGGATTTTTCTTTATAGTGTGCTCTTAAAATCTGTCGCAGGGATGGTAGAGTTAGATCTGACTTGCCCTCCAAGTAGCACCTCATCCCCGTGCCAACAGGAACAGCTCTGATGACAGCATCTGTTATCTCCACTGTTGAAAAACCCTTCTGTAATCCTGTCTCTATTTGTCGCACTAGAGAAACGAAAGATAGTCCCTTCTGTAAATCTATCTGGCCATGAATCTTAAACTCCTTTCTGAAAGAAGTAACTGCAGACACGGTTGGTTTCACATCTGTCTTCAGAAAAAGATTTGGAATGTCTTTTGGTTCTGACTTTTCCGCTTTAACCGTAGTCTTTCCCGATTTTACTTCTTCTGCAAACACTTCCAGAGCCAGAAGGGCAACTTGTCCCTTAGTCTTATCTTTGAACTCTTCTCCTAGCCAGTTCTCCACTGCCTTGATGGCCTTGCTCCTTGTGTCTAGACCTTCCTTCTTCATGCCGACATCTTCACAAAACCGTAAGATGGCCTCCAGGGTCGCTAAACACAACACAGACCTCTCCTGCAGCAGACGATCTTCAAACTCTGGTGTCTCCATCCCGGACGAGCCCCCAAAAAGTGTTACCGGTTTCAAAATGGAGTGAGTCTGAAAAAGGAGGAGGAGACAATGTAAAAACAAACGACGTTTATTGGCTCCGACTCTTGAATACAAAATTTATAATGAACATTCTTGAACACATTAATTTCATATATGACTAGAGACTGCTACATGTATGTGGAAAGTAAACAGTTAACTTGTAATTTCAATGTAAACAAAAATATTGACTAGACATGTGACTTAATCTTTGGTAATCCTGAGACTTTAACTAATGAACTAGACTGACACAATATGACTGACAAAATAATACTGACATCTTATGACACAAAGTATCACAACCACAGAGTAGCTACCTTAAACTTAATATAGACTGAATTACTATTATAAGTCACTGTGATCTGATGTACTGATAAACATAACTCTGAAATATTACACTAAGATATCCTACAACATCAACTTGACTTATACATGGATATAATTATACTGATGGTGATGTAAACAATAACATGTGTATGGGCGCAGCCATCTTGGAAATACCCGGATGTAGAAAGTGCGGGAATCTTGACATTTCACTTTTACATCAACTACAACCTAACTCATCCAAATATTATGCTATTAATAATATTACCTATATAACTTCCACAAATCATAAAACTAAACATGAACTGACATAAATGTATGCATTTTAGCTATACACTGTAAAACTCTTATCACGTGACCTAAAACACAAGGTTTTGCACTGATCGCTTCGAAGACTAAATATTCACGATAAACCTCAAATGCATCAAAAATAAACATGTACACAATTAGCGAAGTATCTAAAATATCATCTTGTGCAACATCAATTACATCTAATATAAAATAATCTGATAATTACCTGAAAAAGGAGGAGGAGACAATGTAAAAACAAACGACGTTTATTGGCTCCGACTCTTGAATACAAAAATTAAGTCGTACCAGGAATCGTCGACAACCATCCAACCGTGCTATATTGTTAAAGTGGTATACATTAAAAAATAATTGTACCCCCTTATTTTCTACAGTATCACAAAGCTCTTAAGATTTTGAACACTTTTTGTTCAACAACTATTCAGAAATTCTTTTTCGTTTTCGAGTTATTCGCAGAGAAATATTTAGGGGCCAACCCTTCAACTCCCTATTTGGGACGTTTAGCGAAAAATTAAAGATTGCATATTGTCTAGAACATGATTTTGAACATCTTTAATTCAATATTACTTGTCAAAATATTTCTCACTTTCGAGATAAAAAGCGTCAAAGATTTAGCATTCTGGCCCCTTTTAGCCCCTAATCATGTAATACACGGATGTAGATTGTTGAGATAAACATTTTTGTTTCAGTAATGTATAACAAAAAACTAATAGCTAGACAGTTATTGAATGAATACCTTTGGCCCCTTTTTGTCCTTAATGTGATGAGTCAGCCCTTTTTTAGGTGTCATATTAAAGATCTTAGCATTCCACACAAATGTTGTTCAGTATGTTTTAACAAAATAATAATACTTTAAAAGATGTGACACAAAATGTCTCGAAAATTCACTTATGATTCGTGTCCTAGATTTTGACCCCTACCGAGCTTCCATTTTGGACCTTTCTGAAAAATTTTAAATCCAATGCGCAAATCAGCAATGTGTCGGCTATCAACGCTTAAAATTTCAGCTCTGTAGCTAATGTCGTTTTTGAGTTTACTCATGGACAAGGAGACCCTCTTAAAATCAGTAAAAGAGCGATAACTTCTGACCGGAAGTGATTTTTTTCAAAATTGAGCCGGGGGCACAAACTTCAGATAGAAACACATAATCTTTGAAAATTTGAACAAAATCGATCAAGCCATCTCCGAGAAATCTTCTGCACAAAAATTGTAAAGAAAAAGAAGAATAACTAGAGCAAAGCTCGTTGCAAAGCAACGAGTAGGTCTTCCGTCCAGTTTTGACCGGAAGTGCCGGAAGTGACAGAACAAAAGAAAGCAATGAGCTAAAAAGTCTCCAGTGACTTTATAATTCCAATTTTGCATCAAAACCTTCAAAATAAGCCATTTTTTGCTACTTCCGGTTTGACCGGAAGTGACGACTACGAACGGAAAAATTATTTTTATGCTCCCAGAGACATATGTTACCACAAAACTTGTCAAGAACGGCAAAAAAACGCGTTTTCCGACTACTTCCGGTTTGGCCGGAAGTGACGACGCCGCACGTATTTTGACGATGCCAGTAGATTAAACTTGACATTTTGAACAACTTTGCTTATTTGACCTCTTACAAATTCTTAATATTTTTGACTTATGAAAGAAAACTTTTCGGCCCCTCTAGGCCCTTAAATTTAGGGGCCAGCCCTTTTTTGAGATATCATTTGAAAGATCTTGAAATTTTACACTTCTTTTGTTCTATATGGTTTAACAAAATGTTTACAGGTTAAAAGATATCCTAGAAAAGGTGTTAATATTTTGAAATTTGCGATTTGTCATTTTTCGAACCATAGCCAGCACCAACATACTGCACTTCCGGTAAAAACAAAAGACGTTACGCATATCTATAGACTTTGATCTATCAGACCTGAAAGTTTCATGTTTCTATCTTAAGCCATTATTGAGAAAGTCTGCGGACAAACTGACCCTTCAAAAATCATAAAATCGGCAATATCTCCAAACCGGAAGTGACGTTATCAAATCGGAAAAAAATGCATAAGGTTCCAGTAATGTAACATAAGTCCTGAAAGTTTCATGGAAATCCATCGAGCCGTTTTTGAGAAATCGCGTGCACAAAATCGGTAAGAAAAAAAAGAATAACTAGAGCAAAGCTCGTTGCAAAGCAACGAATAGGTCTTCCGTCCTGCTTTGACCAGATGTGACGTCAACAAAAAGAAAGCAATGAGCTAAGTCGTCTCCAGTGACTTTATAATTTCAATTTTGCGTCAAAACCTTCAAAATAAGCTTTTTTGGCTACTTCCAGTTTGACCGGAAGTGATGTCAATTGACGAAAAATTAAGTTTAATGCCTTCAGTGATATATGTTACCCAAAACCTTGTCAAGAACGGCAAAAATATGCACTTTCTGACGACTTCCGGTTTGACCGGAAGCGACGTCGCCGGACGCATTTTGAGGAATTCAATAGATTAAGCTTGATATTTTGAACAACTTTGCTTCTTTGACATATTACAAATTCAAATATTTTTTTTAAGATATTAAGGAAAAATTTTTGGACCCTCTCAGTCCTTAATAATAGGGGTAAGCCCCTTATCGTTGATATCCTTTGAAAGATCATGATATTCTTCACAACTTTTGTTCTTAATGTCTTTACAAAATATTAACATGTAAAAAGATATTGCAGAAAAGGTGTGAAAATTTTCTAAATCCCCGATGGGACTTTTTACAAGCCATAGCGAGCGCCGACGTGCTGCACTTCCGGAGTTACATCAACACATGTAGCTCTATCATCACTGAAAATATTATGTTTCTGTCTAAAGCACTTTTGAGAAAAATGCTGGTCAATGTGACCCGAAAATCACTAAATCACGGAAATCTACACTAAAGAATGCTCTGTGCCAAGTTTAACTTAACTTTGTCCAGTTGTTCGGAGAAGGAAATGAAATTCTGAAGAATTTAAGATATATATGATAATGGATGAATTTTTAAAATTTTACTACAGCTTTAGCTCATATGAGCTAAACTGTAAACAGATTTAGTGCTTTGTTGACTTTGAAATGTGACTGGACATCTCTTTGATCTTGTATTTGAAATAACACGTCCTTTGTTCTGAATCATGCACATTTGATAATGCTTTAGTTGTTTATGCCAAAATAGCAATGTTCCTTCAATTATACTGTAAAAATACACATATTACCGGGTAGATCTTATATATTGCCACTGAAGACAGATCTCTATCATCTTTACTATTAGAATTGGTATGCCTTCCCTTGGAAGCGGAAGACCTCAATACAGATGTATACATGCAAGATCTGACAAATATTTAAAAAGAACATTTATTCCAAATTAAACATATTAGATTTTGTAACAAAATCTATTTCTCTTGAAAAACTGAAAGCAATTGATATAATCATATTTGTGGATTTATGTCTGTTTCTCAAATCAAAATTTAAATATGATATATTAAAAATCATCTTCTTAAACTGAGACTTGATTCAGTTGATTGCTTCAATTTCATTCTGTTTATTCTTTGTCATTTCCCAAAAGAGGCTCTTCTGGCAAATCATGATCATGCTTGGCATCACATTTCAGTACTCAGATGACAGTCACACCTATCAAGAGAAATTGATTTTTTTTAAAGTACAACTTATAAGATAAGATAAACCATCAAAATTAGTTAAAAGATACTGTCACTTTTCTGCATGTGTATTATTTGTAAAACTACTCTATAATCATTTATCAATTTAGGTTTACAGGCAGTCATTTGAGGATGTTATAAAATAACATATTAGTTTTTCATGATTTCAAATAAAGGGTATGTACATTACTTGTTCATGTCAAAATTTATTAGGAATGGTAATGGTTAACAGTTGTTAACCGACTAATCAGTCAGAAAGATGGTATCTGGTTATGATTTTTTATGTGTCAGGATAAGGCCATTCGTAAAGGTGTTACAGCACATTAGGAACAATGCACTAATGAAGTGACAAAACAGCATCGCATAAGGAACAATGAGCTAGCGCAAAGTAACAATGCGGCTCTAGCTCATTTAAAACACCATGCTACTAAGATTATGACAGCATGCTAACTGTTTAACACACTTACATGCTAGCGTGAAGTAAAAATGCACTATCACGCTTATGACAATGGGCTAGTGTGTTTATGACAACACGGTGACAATGTACTTAGTGTGTTTGTAACAATGTTTCAGCAGGCTGTTTACACTACGCCGTCAAGCTTACACATAATAGATTGTGTAAAGTTGTATTAGGCCATTCCAAGTATTTTCTCTGTTTAGCTTCCACCCATCTTTCAAAAACCTTCCTACCTATTCGCAAAAAAAACCCCACACAAGCCAAAACATAAAACACAGGGTTAAAAGTCATAAACATGACGCCCTTCCAATGATTTGATCTAACTAAACTGCTTTAATAGAAGAAATGTCTATTCTTAAGCAAAAACAAGGGATTAAATGCTTACAATACACCCAATATAATTTACTGTACAGAATTATTTGGAGAAATTGACAAAATTCAACAATTTTGCCTAAATTAACCAATTTCAGGACTCCTGATGTTGTGTGTTTTTTCTTACATGGGGTGTTAAAAACCAAGGCACACGCGGACACTAAACATAGAAAAAACTTGGAATGGCCTTAGCATGGCAGTTTGTTGAGCGTCAGCACAATTGCATGTTGTTTTAAGTTGCCTTAGCCTAACAGTGTTGTGAACAATGTGTTAGCGCATTGTTCCTAACAAGCTCTTACACTTAACAAATTGCCTTATCAGGACACCATTTAGTTTTCCATATATTTTAAAATGACAGGGAATAAAATTCAATTTTCGATAAGCTTCTATTCATTAATAAGTGTTTGCCTAAGCGTTTTTTACTACATAACCCAAATACATCATTGTCTGTTATGGTAGCCTAGTGGTAGGGCAATCGCTATGTATAATCATGAAGCCAGACTTGATTTTAATTCACTGCATCAAACCTATGACAAAAACATGTACTCAGTAATGTTCCTTAACCATGCACCCAACATTTGAAGTGAATGAGACCCTAAAAACCTCACAGTAGATGTTAGGATAATGACCCTGAGTTCCAAGTAAAGGTCCAAATGAAACTATTCACCAGTATATATTAACATCTCTAAATGAGTGAATGAGTGAGATTCTCATGATAACATTATCAATCAAAGTATCAATAAGAAGCTGATCCTTACGTCGCAAGTTCCAGTCCAACTGCTAAATGCTAGAGAGAGGTTACTCCAAAGAGACTGTATAAACCGAGATTCTGTGTCACAGTAGGTGTGTAGGTGTTGGCACGAAAAGGATCCCTTACTTCTCAAAGGCAATAAGTGCTGAGTACAAGTCTATATTTGCAGCTTACTATCCCAAGTGGTGGCATCATAAAATGACTAAAAAAATATTCGATAGACCAATTAACAAACAAACCAACTTCAGTCTTATCACAGAAAAAAAGCAAACTCTACTATTACATTTTTTTTACAAATTTCTTTTGCAATTTAACTAAGAAACAAACATATGACATAATAAAATATTGATTAAATTAACTGAGCAATATGTGTGCAATTTTTTTGTCAATAAATTATGATACTAAATTTTTTTTTCTGCAGTAACTTTGGACCGACAGTGCTTAGCTTCTTTGAGCTACAGTCAAGCTTTAAAGTGGTATTGTAGGCCAAACTTACACTACGACATCACGTAACTTTAGAGTCTAGTGCCCTGTTCAGAAGGAGAGTTAAATTCGCAGTAAATTATCGCGAAGTAAACTAATGCGAATCAACTAATGCGAATCAAACTGTGTTCACATGACAGCTAATTATAATGCAAAGTAACCAAATGCGAATAAAAATTTTACTTCGACAGTCAGGCTTCAGTTAAGTTATTATGACATCATTTACAAATCATGTCACCTTAGGCATAAACAGATGTATTTGACATAATGTCACCGTGTCTGTATACACATTTTAGTGATTATCACTATTTTCCTTAGTTTTTCACTCAGAAATAGCACAAGTACTTAAAGCTGTTAGTGTTCACAAGGAGCTAATGCAAAGTAATTTAATGTGCAGTAAATTAATTCGAATTAAACTAATTTGTGGACTAATTTGTGCAAAGTAATTTAATGCGCAGTAAATTAATTCGAATTAAACTAATTTGAATTGAACTTTCCATGTGAACAAGGCATCGATGCACCATCAGGTCCAGCACAATACCCCGAAAAAGGTATATAGCTTGATAAAGCTATATAGCTTGATAAAGCTATATAGCTTTATCAAGGTATTTACAAATACCTTGATCAAGGTATTTTAAGTAATGAAAATTCAAAAAAATTCTTTAAAAATTAAATCCTGAAAGTCGAGTTCAGAGTTTTGGTCAGTGTGTCTATTCGTGCGTGAAGAACACTCTGGTATCAAAAAGAAAGCATAAAATAACGTCTCCTTCTACGACACGTTTTTCTACTGATTTGTTCGTGTTTGTGTACTTGACATGCATGGGTGAATTTACTGACAACAACTCAGAACTCGACTTTAAGTAATTAATATTTAAAGATTTTTTTTTACTTTTCATCACATAAAATACCTTGATCAAGGTATTTTAAATACCTTGATAAAGCTATATAGCTTTATCAAGCTATATACCTCTATCGGGGTATTGTGCTGGACCTGACCATATGTCTAGTGCGGTTTGACAAGCCCGATCTAAATTAAAACTGAATAAGTATCAGCCCTTACCATACCCTAACAATTAACATCACACCCGTCAACATATTATTAGTTGAAGAACATTTTGTTTTGAAAGCAAGTCTTGTTGAAATTATATGCTCACACATATTTAAATAAAATTTAAAGCTGTGGGAATTTTAAAAGGCTAACTGAGAGCGTCTGAACTGTAAAACAGTTAATATATCGCTGTGTCTGTGTATTTCTAAAAATATCGACAGCTGATAAATGCTCTAAGCTGCCATAGTCATCAGGTCATGTAAATTTTAGGTAAAAAAAAATTCTAACCTTCGAATTCATTCCCATGGTCCACGCCAATCATACATTAAAATGTCACCGTCAGCTCTTTAATCACTCGATACAATTACCACTGGGAACTCCGAAACAGAGTAATTAATGGTAAAGAGTGTTCATCACTGTTTGTTACTGTGACAGTCGGAATTTCCTCGTAAACAATTCACACAAGAATATATAAATCGGATAATTTTGCTTAGAATAATGCTCCAGAGCATTGATAAAGTACTTCGTAGCTGCAGGTTAAATGTCCGTGCATGTGTACATACGGCTTGTATGGTGAGAAAATCCTCAACGTCACTTTGTAAACATGATCAACATGTGTCCGATTCCGATTTGCCGATTTCGATGGGACACACTAAAATCCGGATGTACTAAAGACCTGATATTACCTGATGTTTTTATTTTAAATTGAATGATAATATTTAGTACTTAAAATGACTTATTTAAAAGACTTTTTACTACGATGCATTATGCTATGCAAAAATTCATTTGTTTGGAATATTACTGACAATTTTCAATGAGGTCAAATCAGGATTTTAGTATATCAAGTCTTTAGTACCTTCCCGTTTCCCACAATGCCGCGCGTTGTTTACATCTATACTAATGCAGAAAAAAACATTTTGATATCACCTTTTGTTGTGTACATACATCACATTTTAAATTACTTGCATAAAAAGAAAACAGAGAAACACCGAATCAAAACTATATCTTACTGATGCATCAACTAAAACTGTGTGCAAGTGGCACATTAGAGGCTTGGCTGGCTAAGTAGCTAGACAACTTGTCCCTGTAAGGTTTCCCACATATTTGTTTTATAAAACACAAATATAGTTTGGGGTTTGTTTATCTTAATACCAAATGACAGGGTTTAATCAATTCGACATGATTTCAGTTAAACTTTTTCATGATATAACTGTTAGGGCCTATACCATAAATATTTTTAGCTCTCAGAAAAAAGCGTTTATGATATATTAACCCCTAATTAGGCCTGTAGGGGCCAGCCCCTTTTCCTTAATCTTATATGAAAGCTCTCATAATTACGCACAACTTTTGTTGTCTATTTCTTGCCAAATTATTCTCGGTGCAAAAGTCATTGAACGTTTTGACCGGAAGTGACGTCATTTGACGACATTTGACTATTCTGGCATTATTTCAGACTGACATCAAAGTCAGTAAGTCAGAGAAAAATTGAAAAACTCAAATTTAATCGTTTTATTCGATTTTATTTGATTCAAAAGAAAAACTTTGTTTTTTCGACTACTTCCGGTTTTTACCGGAAGTACTTCTAATGGATGCTTTTTGTTGAAGATTGTGAATAAAAATTTAAGTTCTATTTGCCTTTAATCAAACCCGTTAAATTTTTCAAAAAATCTTAAAATTAAACATCACTTCCTGTGTCGAACGGAAGTGACGGATGCGAAATCAAAATACGTCACGCATAACTCAAAAAGATGTTTTATAATCTCTGAAAATATCGTGATTCAATCTTGAGTGGTTTACAAGAAGATGCTTGGACAAAATGACAATTTAAAAAGAGAAAATCGGACAAAAAATGCGACCGGAAGTGATTTTTAAAAAAAAGAAAAAAAAGGTCTGGAGATATTACAACAATGCATCATTCCTGAAAAAAATTTGAAATCGGTTAAGTAGTTTCCGAGAAATCACGTGTACTATGAAAAGGGAAAAATAATAATAATAGGAAACATAAGAAAAACAGTAAGGTCTTCCGAAGGAAGTCGGAAGACCTTAAAAATAGTGGAAAAGAAACCTAAGAATAACAAGAAGGTCTTCCGCTGAAGACGGAAGACCTTAATAATAATAATAAGAAACAATAGAATCACTATAAGGTCTCCGTGAAGACGGAAGACCTTAAATAAGAATAATAACTAGAAACGATCTCGTTGCGAGCAACGAGAGGTCTTCCGTCCGCTTTAGGAAAAGAAACCCAGGAAAAATCGAGCTGAAAAGAGATTCAAAATTTGGTCACAAGGAGGATTAAACCCATGTCACCAAAGTGAATGTGCTTTTTTAAAAAATACTTTTTAATCCCCAACGCGCTTACCATTAAGCTATTGGGAGTACTGCTCTAAATATACTTTGTGTATACTTTTGCAACAGTTCACCAGTCTAAGAATTATAAAAAAGCATAATTTCGTGCCAAACGCCACGAGTAAATATTCGCGCCTTTTCTTTGGACTGATCTATTAAATAGGTATGATAGCTTCAATTAAATTTCAAAAATAAAACATTCTTAGCGCCTTTATTTTATTTCGACCTTAAGAAAGTATATGTAACACATTATACACATTACATATCATATCTAGCCCAGTTACACTAAAGCAGTGAAACGGAAATTAAGTTTTAAGATTGACACTCAATTGCAACGTTCTACTGTAACGTGTCGGACCTGAGCGGTCAGTAGGTCCGTGCTCGGATTACCGAGTTTTACTGGGGATACGATTGAATGCAATATATACAGATAATAATATGACACCTGCCTGGTGTCTTTAAATCAAATGACCTAAGTGCTTTGTACAATTATATATCTTCAGTTAATATCGGCATCTGCCTGGTGCCATATGACAATTGCCTCACTATACAACTGACTATATGAGTCTGGTGCCTCTTGATTTAGCCTTTAACACCTGCCTGGTGTCTTACTGCTTACCAAGTTGCCATTTTAACTCTAGCCAAGTAGCTACAATATACTTACACAGTATGATTTAACTTTGTAAGAGCTTCTCTGTCCTAATGACAAACCTATAGCTAACTTCACACAACTATATTTTAACAAGTCACAAACTACAGCAACTTTGCACAATCCGATTTGATCGATACACCAATTGGTCTCTGTACCAAAGTGGAGACACAAGCCAGTTGGCTGTACTGCCCCCTTGTACCTCAACTTAATCAATGATCATAAGTTATCAGATATCATATTGATAAAATACAATAGACTGCCTTTCTTTTGGCAACACTTTTATTATTTTCTAACAGAACATCATTTATCAATAATACTTGTATAATTCTTTTGTCAATTGACCAATTAATTACAATATTTACATTGATTAGCTGTTATAATATAAACAAGTAACGGGACGTAACTCCTCCAACCATTCACTACTACGTTAGAGTTGAAGTAGTTTTTTACATTTCATGTATCCTTATGTCAGAATCGTTTAATCAAACGCTCAGCTGCCTCCATAAACCCCTACTCGCGAAATGGCGGAGTTGACAGAGGCAGCCGCCATCTTGGGCCAATAATCAAACAACTTATATAGTAAGCATCAATAGAAGGGCCTCTATTAATATTCCAAAAATAAAAAAAACTATTGGAAAACAAAAAAGTTAGAAAATACGCTTTTTTCAATTCGCATCTCCTAACGACAGGAAGTATTGACGACGAACGAAAGGTCGCGTATTGGATAGTACTTATCACGATCTATACTCCCTGAAAGTTTCACATTGATATATTTTACCGTTCCTGAAATTAATCGCAGACAAAATGTCATTTTAAAATCAGGAAATGTCCCGTAACTCGGCACCAGATATGAATTTTCAAAAAATCGTTGTGATAGATCAAGTTCATGTTATGACACATCTTTTTTGAAAATTTCATGTAATTCCATCCAGTAGTCTTTGAGACATCGCGTGCACAATATTTTGGAAAAAAAATAATAAAAAGAATAATAATAATAACTAGAGCAAAGCTCGTTGCAAAGCAACGAGTAGGTCTTCCGTCCGGTTTTGACCGGAAGTTCCGGAAGTGACATCAACACAAGAAAGCAATGAGCTAAGTTGTCTCCAGTGACTTTATAATTTCAATTTTGCATCAAAACCTTCAAAATAAGCTATTTTTGGCTACTTCCTGTTTGACCGGAAGTGACAACGACGGACGGAAAATTAATTCTTATGCTACCAGAGACATATATTATCCAAAAACTTGTCAAGAACGGAAAAAATACGCGTTTTCCGACTACTTCCGGTTTGGCCGGAAGTGATGTCGACGGACGAATTTTGACGACGCTAATAGATTAGGCTTGACATTTTGAACAACTTTGCTTCTTTGACGTATTACAAATTCTATATAGATTTTGAGATATAAAGAAAAGAATTTAGGCCCCTCTTGGCCCCTTATTTTAAGGGTCAGCCCTTTTTTTGAGATATAATTTGAAAGGTCTTGGAATTCTACACTTCTTTTGTTCAATATGTCTGAACAAAATATTTCTAGGTAAAAAGATATCTTAGAAAAGGTGTTAAAATTTTTGAAATTCGCGATACGTCTATTTTCGGACCATAGTGAGCGCCGACGTGCGGCACTTCCGATAGAAATGAATTACGTTATACATATCTATAGACTTTGGTCTATCATACCTGAAAGTTTCATGTTTCTATCTAGAGCCATTTGTTAGAAAGTCTGCGGACAACCTGACCCTTCAAAAATCGTAAAATCGACAATATCTCCGAACCGAAGTGACGTCATCAAATCAGAAAAAAATGCATAAGGTTCAAGTAATGTTACATAAGTCCTGAAAGTTTGATGGAAATCCATTAAGCCATTTTTGAGAAATCGCGTGCACAAAATCGGTAAGAAAAAAAGAATAACTAGATCTTTTTGTGGTTCAACAAAAACGGAGGGCTTTTCGACCCCTTAAAATAAATAATCTTTAAAGAAAAAAAACAATATTTTACAATAAAAAAAGTCTAATAACACAATATTGCAAAAGTTCTTTTGAGATCAATGTTTGATCGGAAACATAACAATTCTCTTTGTACAGCAGTGTCTACTCAAAGAGACATAACTCGTTCGTGGTTATTAAACAAATTCGAAAATGTACTGTTTTTCAATCCACTAAAACTCCTATAAGGGGTCAAAAAGTGACCCCACGGCGCATAATTTTTAAAATGTACTCTTTATACTTCATGTAATGTCAAAATAGTTTGAAGATTAGTTGAGAATTAAAAATGTTACAGGGAAAAAGCCGTTTTCTGTACTGACCCCTAAAATCCTTTCTATTTTAGGGTTATTTTTATTTTCATGACATTAGCCCCTGGAGACAATGCTGGAGTCAATATTCATATGAAATTTAACAAGAATTGCTTGCCTACCTTTTGAGATAATGGAACAATCATGATTTCAAATTTAACATAGAAATCTCCATAGGCAAATTTAAGGTACTTATAAAACCGGAAGTACACCTCATATGCATACCAAAATTGAAACATAGAGAGAATATTAGACTCCAAACAGTTTGACAAAGGGAGATAACTCTTGCACAATTATGTTTGAAAATACGTGAAAATACAAAATTTCAGGTCTCTAAAAGTCCTTTAAGGGGTTAAAAAGTGACCCCACGGCCCATAATTTTCAAATTGTTCTTTTTATGCTTAACTCGAAACCGAAATCAGTTTGAAGATGTATGGCCAAATAAAAAAGTTACAGGCAAAACACTATTTTCTGTTCTGACCCCTAAAATCCCTTTTATTTTAAGAAATTTTATTTTCATAACCTAATCTCCGAAAGGCAATGCTAAAGAAGTTTTTCATGTGAAATATTATGAGACTTGCTAGCTTCCCTTTGAAAATAATGGACATCGTATGATTTCAAATTTAACATAGAAATCTCCATAGGCAATTTTAAGGTACTTATAAAACCGGAAGTACTCTACATATCCATACCAAAATTGAAACATAGATGGCATATTAGACTCCAAACAGTTTGACAAAGGGAGATAACTCTTGCACAATTATTTTTGAAAATACTTAAAAAACAAAATTTCAGGTCTTTTAAAGTCCTTTAAGGGGTCAAAAAGTTACCCCACAGACCATATTTTTTAAATTGTTCTCTTTATGCTAAACTCAAATCTGTAAACTGTTTGAAAATTTATTGAGAAATAAAAAAGTTATAGGCGAAGGTCTGTTTTCAATGTTGGCCCCTAGAAATCCTTTATTTTCTCAATTTTTTGTTTCATAGTCCAATGAAGTCAGAATAGTATTAGAGTTATTCTGTATTCAAAATAATACAAGAAAATATTGATTACTTTAAGAGATAATGTGCCATGAATGTTTTCATTTTAACATAGAAACTCCTATATACAAATTTCAAGACCAATAAAACCGGAAGTTCTGCTCTGATTGATATGAAACTTACAAGATATGTTCTACTAATTAGTCCTAACATACATCTATGCTCAAAATATTTTTTCTAACGTTATTGTGACTTTTAAAAATTTCATCCCCCCTTCTTCAATGGTTGAAGTTTTATATCTCGAAAAGTATCTGTAGTCAAAAATCAGCTACGCGCACTTTTTCATAGGGTTAAGTCTGTAGAATTCATATCTAAAACTTGGGAGTCTAGTTACTGAAAATAAAAATGTTTTTGGCCTCTTTAGAAATTTTAGTTTTCCTTTCGTAGAAACCGGAAGTGACAAGACCGGAAATCTAAAACTTTAATGACAAGATAATTTGATATAATCTATTTAATAGTCATAAAATAATATACCTATATTAAAAGGTATTCCTGAAAATCTGAGCAGAAGAATTGCTGCGTATAATAATAATAATAATAAACAAGACGAAAACAATAGGTCTTTTCGGCAAAAGTCGAAAAGCCCTAATAAAAGTGAAAAAGAAACCTAAGAATAACAAGAAGGTCTTCCGCTGAAGACGAAAGACCTTAATAAAAGTGGAAAAGAAACCTAAGAATAACAAGAAGGTCTTCCGCTGAAGACGGAAGACCTTAATAAAAGTGAAGAAGAAACAATAGAATAATAGAAGGGCCTTCCGTTGGAGACGGAAGACCCTATTAAAATTAAAAGTGAAAAAAAACAATAGAATAATAGAAGGGTCTTCCGTTAGAGACGGAAGACCCTAACTAGATACGATCACGTTGCGAGCAACGAGTGGGTCTTCCGTCCGATTCTTGATAAGATAAGATTTTGATTGAGAATTTCATTCTAAAATAATGATAAAGATTGTGAAGAAGAACGATTTTGCCTCCATAATCTGTAAACAGACATTGAACATTAAGCCTTTAAAATTCGACTTTTGGCCCCTCATGCACCCTAATATTAGGGATCAGCCCTTTTTTCTTCATATCATCTTAAAGCTCTCACGACATTTCTGAAACACCAAAACACTTTCTAAAATCATATAACAATCAATACCAACAAATTCAACTCAAACATACAAAAAAATCAATCTACAACACACTAAACACACACACCGAATATTACACATTTACTAGATTCAAATTCTCCCGCACCGGAAGTGACGTCATCATTACCTTGACAACAACTGACCAATCAGAACAGTGTATTACTACGCGGCACTATTTCCAACATATATATAACCTCTATACAACACTTCTCATACCACTTTCACGGCACATCTCAACACACACTTAAGTCCCATTTTCATATATTAAGGAAACATTCTACGGAACTTCAAATACTAAACAAAACATTTCATATAACACACTAATATTACTTAACATAACTCAATTCCATCAAATACTAAAGGAATATTCTGGAATTCCATCAAACATTTTTGCTGCAGTATTGTATAACAACATATTTACTGATAAAGAGTATCGATTAAAGACTTTTGGCCCCTCTCGGCCCCTTATTTGAGTACCCAGCCCGTTTTCCTTGATCTCATCTTAAAGCTCTCAGGATTTTGAACACTTTTTGTTCAACAACTATTCAGAGATTCTCTTTCGTTTTCGAGTTATTTGTAAAAGAAATATTTAGGGGCCAACCCTTCAACTCCCTAATGGGGACGTTTATCGAGAAATAAAAGATTGCATATTGTTCAGAACATTATTTTGAACATCTTTTGTTCATTATTACTTATCAAAATATTTCTCACTTTCGAGATAAAAAGCGTCAAAGATTTAGCATTCTGGCCCCTTTTGGTTCCTAATTATGTACCATACGACTTAAAAATTGTAATACATAGTTGTAGATTGTTGAGATAAACATTTTTGCTTCAGTATTTAATAACAAAATATTGAATGTTAAAGAGTTATGGAATAAATACTTTTGGCCCCTCTCAGCCCCTAATGTGATGAGTCAGCACTTTTTTCTTGATATCATATTAAAGATCTTGTCATTTTGCACAAATATTGCTCAGTATGTTTTAACAAAACAATTATACTTTAAAAGATATGATGCAAAATGTCTCAAAAAATCTGTCAAGATTCCTGTCCTAAATTTTGACCCCTACCGAGCTTCCATACTAGGCACTTCCGGGAAATTTCCTGACCATGTTGCAACATGGCAATATGTCCTCTATCATCACTGAAAATTTCAGCGCTCTAGCTCAAGCCGTTTTTAAGTTCCATCACAGACAAGGAGGTCCTCAAAATTTCGATCAAAGGGCGATAACTTCCGATTGGAAGTGAATTTCAAAAAAATGAAAAAAAAAACTTATAAGGTTTAGATTAAGATACACCTTCTCCGAAAATTTCAAGTAAATCGGTCGAGCCATCTCCGAGAAATCTTCTGCACAAAAATTGTAAAGAAAAAAAAATAATAAAAGTGAAAAAGAAACAATAGAATTATAGAAGGGTCTTCCGTTGGAGATGGAAGACCCTAATAATACTGGTGAAAAGTAGCCGAAGAATAATAGAAGGGTCTTCCGCTGAGACGGAAGACCCTAATAATAATAAAAGTGAAAAAGAAACAATAGAATAATAGAAGGGTCTTCCGCTGAAGACGGAAGACCCTAATAAGAAACAGAGTAAAAACAATATGTTCCCCAACTTCGTTTGGGGAACATAATAAGAAACAGAGTAAAAACAATATGTTCCCAAACTCCGATTGGGGAACATAAATATACACTGACTTTACAATCTGAATTTTTTTGCTACCACATTACAAATATTTGTCGGTATTTATAGCTTTATCTGTATACATTGTACCACTTGCTATATAATAAACTGAAATTTTGAGTCAAACGATTATTGAAAAAAAAACTATTCAAATGTTACCTAGCTTTAGCGACATTGAGACATCACCCACTGCATTGGCTACAATACAGGTATATGTACCAGCATCTTCACGTGTTGGTGACGTAATGGTCAGATAACTGTGATCTAAACCTCCACCGGTATATTTCCTTTGGTCTATGTTCATATCTTTGCTATCTTTGGTCCATCTGATCTGTTTTATTGGTGGGGAGTCCTGTGAGACTTCATACTTATAATGTAAAGATATTCCCTCTACTCCTGTCGTAACGTTCAATTCCTTTAGGGTTGGTCGCTCTGTGGAATTCAGTGAATATAAATGATGATATTTAAATGCAGGAAATGCTTATTCCTTTCTAAAATTTTATTTCTAAAATCAATTTCATTACTATTTAGTCTTATTTTCTTTCATTTTCTTTTTCTAGTATATTACAACACTTTAATTAAAGATTTAAAGTACATTTCATTATCGTAGTTATTTATATAATAGTGTTGCTTTATACCTGTACTATGCCTACATAGTAGGCAGTTTTTGACACATGTGCACGAGCCGGAGGCGAGTGCATTATGTGTCAAACCCTGCCTACTAATGGACTTTTACGAGGAGCGCTGACTTTTACGGTTTACGGCTTACTTTTACATTTCTTAAATGTATGGAGGCTCTTTTACGATATTAGCTTTTAGCTTAACATTTAATTAAATGAAAATATGGGGTTATTGCAATGCACATACGAGTTGTCCTTGAAGAAAACGACAACCACCCTACCCTCAACTCCCGGACTTAACATGTAAGTGGTCCTAACACCATACCTATGACCACTAGAAAGGTTTTCTTATGTATTATCAATTCTGTACCTCCGTACATGATACAAGTTTAAATGTCCAAGTAAACCGTCAACTGTAGAAGTCAGTGCTTCTCGTAAAAGTCCATTTAGGTATAATACATGCATAATGCAACACTATTGTTATTACTATGCTGACTGTTATAATTATTTATGCGACAATCCATTTGCCTTTTTCCTAAAAATATCGGTTCTTACACAGCGCACTTGCAAAAACTCATGATTCAAAATCGACATGCTACATTTGGCTCCATGCTTAGTTATTTTGGTTACTAGTATTTTCTCTGTATAAGTAAGGATTTTCTGTCCAAAAGCGACTCATCTTTATTTTCTGTTTTGTTATTAAGACTGATTTGTTTGCAGACATCGATTCTCAATCTCTTTTACATCCTTCAATTAAGCGTTATATAAAAAAGCGTATCAATGACCCCATGATATCAGTTCATCTAACGATCTGTATGTAATTAGTTTGAAACTTTGTTGTACACATTTATCTAAGGTTCCTAAGAATAATACAACTGTTTTGAAAAAAAATCCCTATGGGGATCCGGGTTAGAATAGGTCCTCAGTACCCCCTTGCTTGTCGTAAAAGGCGACTAAATGGGGTGGTCCTTCGGATGAGACCTTATAAACCGAGGCCCCGTGTCACAGCAAGTGTGGCACGATAAAGATCCCTCCCTGCTCAAATGTCGTAAGTGCCGAGCATAGGCCTAAATTTGCAGCCCTTCACCGGCAATGGTGACGTCTCCATATCAGTGAAATATTCTGGAGAGGGACGGTAAACTGTATACAATCAATCAATCAAAAATATTTCTCTATATTCTCCTTCTGTGTCAATTGTATAAATTAAGTTGATTTATCCCATGTTTACCCCTTTATAGCTCATTGGATATCGTTTTTATATCCCACACTTAAGTTCAGTTATGACGTCACAATGGTTTTACGGTACTGTGATGAAATAAAATATAGCAGAGTCCCTATAAAACAGTGTAAAACATCGGCTGTGAAGTATTAAACATGGGATAAAAAGAATATCCCATGATTTGTAGTTGAATATGATTTTTATCCAACTCGTTGTGTTCGAATCCCGGCGTGAGCGTTGAAGAATTTTATTCAGTAAATAAGGCCATGCACTATTTTAACATAGAATGCTTACGCTATGTAAATCCTTATCCCACTATGCGAGAATAGTAGGGTATGGGTTATATAGAGACAAACTGACAGGAAGCATAATAATTGCTTTAAGTCAATTTTTCCAGAAAATCATTCATTAATTTTGAAAGTCTGTTACTTTTTATATGTAATTTATATACATGTAATTTAAAATACAATTTACAACAATGCAAATCGAAAATTGTTGCCCAATCAAAAATTTTTAAAATATTTAAACTTAATATTATGTTCCCCAAACGATGTTGGGGAACATATTGTTTTTACTCTGTTTCTTATTATTATTATTATTAGGGTCTTCCGTCTTCAGCGGAAGACCCTTCTATTATTCTTCGGTTTCTTTTTCACTTTTATTAGGGTCTTCCGTCTTCAGCGGAAGACTCTTCTATTATTCTTCGGTTTCTTTTTCACTTTTATTATTAGGGTCTTCCGTCTCAGCGGAAGACCCTTCTATTATTCTATTGTTTCTTTTTCACTTTTATTAGGGTCTTCCATCTTCAGCGGAAGACCCTTCTATTATTCTTCGGTTTCTTTTTTACCTTTATTAAGGTCTTCCGTCTCCAACGGAAGACCTTCTTGTTATTCTTCGGTTTCTTTTTACCTATTATTAAGGTCTTCCGTCTCCAACGGAAGACCTTCTTGTTATTCTTCGGTTTCTTTTTCCCTATTATTATTATTAGGGTCTTCCGTCTCCAACGGAAGACCCTTCTATTATTCTATTGTTTCTTTTTCACTTTTATTATTAAGGTCTTCCGTCTTCAGCGGAAGACCTTCTTGTTATTCTTCGGTTTCTTTTTCACTTTTTTTCTTCTATATTATTATTCTTTTTTTTCTTACCGATTTTGTGCACGCGATTTCTCAAAAACGGCTGGATGGATTTTTATGAAACTTTCAGGATTGTGAAACATTGCTTGAACCTGATACATAATTTTTTTATTTGATGACGTCACTTCCGGTTCGGAGATATTGCCGATTTTATGATTTTTGAAGGGTCAGGTTGTCCGCAGACTTTCTAAGAAATGGTTCTAGATAGAATCAAGAAACTTTCAGGCATGATAGTCCTAAGTCCATAGATATGCGTAAGGTATTTCATTTTTATCGGAAGTGCCGCACGTCGCCGCTCGCTATGACCCAAAAAATGACATATTGCGAATTTCATAATTTGAACATCTTTTCTACAATATCTTTTTACCTGGAAATAATTTGATTAAACATATAGAACAAAAGAAGTGTAGAATTTCAAGATCTTTCAAATGATATCTTGCAAAAAGGGCTGGCCCCTAAAATTAAGGGCTTAGAGGGGCCGAAAGTTTTTTCTTTATATCTCAAAAAGTATTGAGAATTTTAAATACGTCCAAGAAGCAAAGTTGTTCAAAATGTCAAGCTTTATCTAAAGGGGTCATCAAAATACGTCCGGCGTCGTCACTTCCGACCAAACCGGAAGTAGTCGGAAAACGCGTATTTTTGCCGTTCTTGACAAGTTTTTGGATGACATGTCTCTGGGAGCATAAAAATAAATTTTCCGTCCATCGTCGTCAGTTCCGGTCAAACCAGAAGTAGCCAAAAATAGCATATTTTGAAGGTTTTGATGCATAATTGAAATTATAAAGTCACTGGAGACAACTTAGCTCATTGCTTTCTTGTGTTGATGTCACTTCCAGAACTTCCGGTCAAAATCGGACGGAAGACCTACTCGTTGCTTTGCAACGAGCTTTGCTCTAGTTATTATTCTTTTTTTTTTCTTTACAATTTTTTTGCAGAAGATTTCTCGAAGACGGCTCGATCGATTTTGTTCAAATTTTCAGAGATTATGTGTTTCTATATGAAGTTTGTACCCCCGACTCAATTTTGAAAAAATCACTTCCGGTCGTGAGTTTTTGCCCTTTCAGTGATTTTTAGAGGGTCTCCTTGTCCTTAAGTTAACTCAAAAACGACATTAGTTAGGGAGCTGAAATTTTCAGCGATGATAGATGACACATTGCTGAATTGCACATTGGATATAAAATTTTTCAGAAACGTCCAATATGGAAGCTCG
>NW_026928809.1:0-36353 GCF_032062105.1 Saccostrea cuccullata | reverse complement strand
ATGTGTAATGGTTAAGGCCCTGGATATTGGCCTGGGAAGTTAGTTGGTAGAGCACCTGTCTGATTAGTAGCTTAGTCAGTTACAGCACTTGAATAGTGATGCACGGGTCATGGGTTTGATTCCTGGTCCAGCCATACATTTTCCCCTTTCCTGTTACATATATTAAATATGTATGCAATTACATTACCTACCTTCTAATCCCTCTACCCCATCTAACTGGGTTAACAGCTGATTAACCACCCTGTCTGTAACCCCCGTGTTGTCATGACCTCGCCTACAATTTTGATATTATAAATATATTACTAAACAGCTACTAATAACATGAATGTAAATTTTATAAGGTGGTTATTGTATATGTAGTTCAATGCACTGTATTCCAGAAAGAGATTTTAATATTATCCAATGATTATTGACAATTTACTTAAAAAAAAATTACCTGGGAGCCAAAGAGTCAAACTCATCAAAGAATAAAATGCATGGCTTGGCACTTTGAGCTCTAAAATTTAAGAAAAGAAAAAATTAATATTCAGGGAATCATACCACAAAATCTTATACTATAAACTTAAGGGAAAGAAAGATAACTCTTACAGAACTCACCTTACAAAGTTATCCCTGACGGCTTGTTCACTAGCACCAATGTATTTACTCAGGAGTTCAGGCCCCTATTTACAATTTATACTGTATACAGGGTTATTTTCGCCCCATGTTATTTTCGCCCTTTTACACTTGCTTAAAAATTTGCTCCATTTTAAATTCGCCCAGTATCAGTTCTGTTTAAGAATTTATACTGTGTTCTTTGAATTCGCCCCGTTTTAAATTAGCCCACTTGTGACAAGGCGAAAGGGGCGAAAATAAAACTGAAGCGAAAATTTCCCTGTATACAGTAGTTTTGAAATTAGTTATTTCAGTCAAGGAATTGATTAAATGCAAAGTTCTTTTTGTCTTATAAAAATTGAAAAGGAAAGGAAACATTATCATGTACTTTCTGATTTATATACATGTATTCACATACATTATATAAATGTACACATTATTATACTAAACAATAATATACGAAACCAATTTTTGTCTGACTGGATGTTAGTCCTCCTTTACCTTGATACTGATAAAGTTGAGTCCACATTCCTTAGCCACCACTCCTGCCAATAGTGTCTTCCCTGTCCCTGGGGCCCCATACAGCAGTAGGCCGGACCTCAATCTCAGGGGGCAGGAGGAAAATAACATAGGGTACTGTAGGTATAGGAATAAAAACAGCTTTATAGACATACAGCAGTAAACCAGACCTCAATCTCAGGGAGCAGGACAAAAATAACATAGGGTACTGTAGGTATTGAAATAAAAACAATCTTAAAGTCATACAGAAGTAAACCAAACCTCAGTCTCAGGAGGCAGGAGGAAATTACCTGGGGATACTATAGGTGAGGAAAAAAAGTACATTATTATAGTCATACAGCAGTAAGCCTGACCGCAGTCTCAGCTGGCAGGAGGAAAATAACATAGGATACTGTAGGTGAGGAAAAAATAGTACATTCTTATAGCTATACAGCAGTAAGTCTGACCTTAGTCTCAGAGGGCAGGAGGATAATTACATGTGGTACTGTAGATATGATTGATTGATTGTACATTGTTTAATGCCCCTCTTGAGAATTTTTTCACTCATATGGAGATGCCACCACTTGCCGGTGGAGAGCTTCAAATTTTGTCCTTTACTCAGCTCAGGGCCATTGAGCAGAGCGGGATCTTTTTTGTTCCAGCACCTACTGTGACATGGGACTTTGATTTATACAATCTCATCCGAAGGACCGGTCTCCATGTCCTACAGTGGGATTCGAACCCATGACATAAGGATCAACTCCTTACTTCGCGACTCTAGAGCAGACGCTTTAACCACTGCGCCACTCGGGCGACTACTGTAGGTATGATAAAATAGTATGTATATTCTTACAATTGTGGTCTGAGGAGATATATCAGAGCCTATTGCTATTGTTGTAAAATGGTACCAAGGACACAGGTACTTGAAATGAATCATATAACTATGCAGTATTATAACACTGCATAGTAAAAATGATTACACATGTTAGAAAATAATGGAAATTACTCAGTATTTTGTATTATTATAAATTTCAATTTTAGGCTTTGTCTGCATGCTACATCTACCTTTGCAGTTTTAAGCAATTTCTCAGTTGCAGTTATTAATGTACTAGCATATATTAAAGAATATTTAAATATCAGTAACAATTTAACCTCTGTTAGATGTTTCGGGACAAATCCCTAAAATTGGGTCACCCTAAAACTTCCATTATTATACAGACCTTAGAGGGCCACATTAGAGTTTCCATCAGTGTTTTCTTGACATCTGTGAGTCCCCCCACATCCTCCCACCCTAACTCCCCCGCCTGGTGCAGCGGCACATTCCTGATGGAAGCTGGCGTGAACCCTGACATGGCCTCTGTGAAGTCTGCCTGGGTGAGGACCATCTCCGGCTGAGGTTTGTCTGCTGACTGGTTAGGGTCCCTCTCTGGTGTAATAAAAATCGAACTCCATCATGATCAGCTTACTGTTACTTTGTATTTAGCCTTCAACAAATCTCAAAATCTATTAGATTTATTTAACTGTTTGCAACTAATAAAATACCAGTATATAAAATTAGAACTGTGAATTTCATTTTTATTTCTGTTAAAACTGCCATAATTAAAGACATTGAGAAGATATTATTCCTCTTTGGAGAACAGTTAATCTTTCAATTAAATTCTATTACAATTCGGTAAACTACATCAGTATTTCTCTTATCACCAGGGCTTTTTATGATATACTTTTACTTTATAATGAATAAATCAAATTACATGTAATTTATTTCTCTCAATTGTATTTATCTGTAATTATGGCCTATTTTTCATTAACAATATGTATAGCTATAAATTCCTTTAAGATTTGTAAGATTTTAAGAATTAATTCTCATCTTACTTTGCTATGCTGTGATATACTTTTATTCTGAATTTTTTACTGCAGAGTCTGAGTTCTTCTAGCATTTCTCATAATTAAAGACAACTCTTGCTACTTATTTCTCCGCATCCTAGGAGAAGCTTCCTTTAAAGTGCAGACAACTCTCTCAATAGCTCATGTTAACAAAATCATCACTGATGTAAATTTCCAAGAAAAGATAAGTAAAAGGAACAACAATAAAAAACATTAGATATTCTCATGAATCAACAGAGCAAATACAGCTTAATTTAACCTCTATAATATTCAAAACCTAGACAAATATTCTAAACAAAATGCAATTATTACTACACAGTCAGAGAGAGAATGATTCTGACATGTGGTATAAATTAAGGCGGTATCTCCCCTATAGCTTGAGGTCTGTTACTGTCGACTTCTTCAACTCACAAAAAATGTCCTCAAAACATTGGCACAAGTCGACAGTGTGCCTTGACCTCTTTTTATAAATATCCTGTGGGTGATATTGCTTCAAGTACATGTATTTTGTAAATTCAGCATGTAAACAATTATTTTTTTTTTTTACATCAAAAAGTATGTTGTCTAGCAATGAAATGGAAATAGAGTAAATCTGGTGAACATTTTAAATCAATGGAAAACAGAATTTTTTTCTATAACATACCTCCAAAACCACAATTTAATTAAACCAAAAAATATCAAAATATCTTTTTTACAAGTATTATAAAATTTTATTTGGCAAATTCAAGTCAAGTTTTTGTTTTCTAAAGGGAAAGGTTGGGGGGGTGGGGGGGGGGGGGGGGGGGGTGGGGTTATGTAATATATTAACAGACATTAAAAGACAAACCAATTTCAAAACTCAAACAGATACACATGTGGTAAAACGGTCATTTTATGACCATTTCAAATGAAATTCAACTTTAAACATTTACTAAATAAATTTGATACATGTGTAGTTACTAAATAACAACAAAAACTGTGAACACAAAGAATTAAGAGATCTACTAAGTAAGTGTATCCACAAATTCAACATCCACATAAAAATTCCTGAAAAGCTGTATAGTATTCCTGAAACTGATCTTCTATTGTGCTTTTTTCTATCCCCTTCCCCCCCCCCCCCCCCCCCCAGCCCCCTTTCCATGATTTGAATTAAATTAAATACATGTATGGTCTGCTTGATGATTTGTTGGCTCTGCTGTTTTTGAGACAAAGCTAAATATGTATTCCTATGTGAAACTGTATGACTGCATGACTTTATTCTGTTTTTCAAGAGGAGATTAATTTTTTTTCCCTCACAGACCCTTATAACACTCTGATACCCCATTTGTGATTCCATCCTTTCCTTATAGGACCATGATTTAAACAAACTTGAAATGATCTAGACTGCCTGAGAAGACTTGCATGTCAATATGTCTATAATCATAACCATGCTTTTTTCTACATATTCCCATTTAAATTTACATTTTGATCTCATTGTGAATCCTATTTACTATGGCTGGAATAAAACAACTTTTTCTATACTAATATGTATCATGATATTTGAGCTATATGATACGAAATGTTTTTATCAATCACAATATCATATGTTTAATGGGTTATAAAATTACTTTTGGTATTGATATGAACAAAACATTTTTTTCACAAAAAAGAATAATTTATTCAAAGAAGTTGTATATTTGTTGTAAAACAAAATTATTTTCACAAATGGTGTCATTAAGTATGGTACTTCATATTTATATTTAGCATTCTAGTATTTCATTTTATATATTAGACCCAACATATATTTACAATGAAAATTAGTCATATATCAAACATGAAATCTGCTGACAGCTGTTGTGGGAGAAAGAATTGAAGAAAAATGGCAATTTCAGCTAAACAATTCAAATACAGGTCAAATTTTCATTTCTAGTGAATTTTAGTGACTATTAATATTTGGGTTCTTATGAAAAGGGTAAGAAATATTTGACATTTTGTGTATATACATTCAATACATGTATATCATATGTATGAGATTTTCACTATTTCTTAATTACCTCCCCTTGAGAAATTGTTTGGCTTAATCTCCATTTGAATAACTTTAATTCCTTTCACTCAGTGATGTTTTGAGTCAATTTTGGTGGTATTTTTACGTATAGCAGTTTTGAAGAAGTCGCAAATAAGAAAAGTTTACAGACAGCATTTAAGTTAATGTACATTCCTATAAATATATTCTCATAATTAAATAAAAAGTATTATTTGATGAGAACTCAGAAGCACCTTTCACATGCTCCTTTTACTTTTATGGTTCTAAAATAAATCTAAAATCTCTTGGTTAACCTTTTATTTGAAAATTATATTCTTGCAATTTGACCTCTAAAAGTCATTTCATTTCATACAAGTACCTGTGTACATTAAGGAATATAGAGTAAAACAGATTGACAGACTGTTCGGACAGCCCACTTTGGATTAGGTGAATTAATGAAAAAGGTTAAAATAATTAATGTGCATTCAGTGACAAATATCAATGAAAGGATACAGTTAAAATTCTTTATCTCAAACTCAATGAATCTGATCAAGAAGAATTGGAGATATCAGAGGATTCAACATATTAAGAATAAAATACTTATTATATAAATAATGAATTTGTGGCTGTGTCTTCCAAATCACTTTGACCTATCCATGATATTTTAGATATAAATGTTTGAGATATCAAAGTTCAACTTTACTTATCAAATGATAAATTCCTACCTTGCTTGATTGTATGTGCATGGATAGCTCGGCTGACAAGATTTTCCAGGTCTTGAGCTACGTAACCCTCTGTTCTCCCCAGGATAACATTAAGATCCAGCTCCTCTAATGTCTGCTGGGAAACCATGTGTCTGTTCCTGATGATAGCTCTAAAGATCTCTTGTCTTTTTTTCTGAAAGAAAATTGAAATATACAGCTATAAAGGAAATTGTTGCAATGTATTGTTTTCCACAGTAAACCCATCAGGCATAAATTTACAATACAGTGTATTCTTAAAACTTTCAAGAGTTTCAATTAACTAATACATGTAGCAGAAATGCTAAAAACATTAAAGCCTTCCAACTAACTAATAGCTAAAAAGATTTTTATATGGGAAAGATGGTTACATTTTAACTTTGCATTTTCACATAATGTATATAGGGTTATTTTCGTCTCGCTTTATTTTTGCCTTTTCACATTTGCAAACAATTTTGCCCTGTTTTAAATTCGCCCAGTCACAGTTTTGTTTAAGAAATTATACTGTCATCTTTGAATTCGCCCCTTTTTAAATTTGCCCACTTTAGGTTAGGGCAAAAGGGGCGAAAATTAAACGGGGCGAAAATTTCCCCATATACAGTAAACATTGTACTTGCATAATTATTATGTATTTATTACATGCAATCATGCATGTACATTTACAGTAAGTATATCCATGGCTGGAGATATAAAATAATATTTCTCCTAAAAAGATCTGATTTCTCACTAATTATGATGTGTGGAATTCGTTTTCACATTAAGAGAAAGTTTAATCCTTCTTAAAAACAATTCAGAAGTAAACTATTGGTAATCCACTTCTTTCTGAATTCATATGGAATAAACTTTCATACCTTAATCTGCATGCATATCAGTATAAAGACTAGAGTATCAATCTACAGAACACAGTCATATTAATCCTTCTTCAGTGTATTTTCTTTTAGTACTTTTAATAGTTTATGTCATATATTAATAATTCTGCTGAATAAAATATCATTCATCAGTGATCATGCAGTTACACCATTATAAAACAGCTACCTTGTCCGGTGGATTTATTCGTATCAGTTCCTGTAGGAAGTGAGTCCCTCTGGACGTCATCAGTAGGGGGTGGATAGAACTCCGTGACTGACTGGTTGCTATGACAGCAAGAAGACCTCCATTGGTAATTTCTTTCCTCAGTATGTCTCTTATCACTGCAATAATGTATGACTAATTCAAAAATTCATTTGTCATGTTCATGTATTTGCATGATTTACATGCATTGAGTTTTTTTCCTTAATTTGTACTTCAAAACTTCATTAAATTCACTTTAAGAACCCACTTTACACTGCACAGTAAGCAGTTCTGATTCTGTTATATTTTTTTGCAGTTAGAGTGATCTGCTCTTATAAATCTAAATTCAAATAAATTGAAATCTACAGACTGAGTCCATCTCAATTTGTAATCAATTCAAGCATTTCTAACATTTTAAAAAGCCAAAATAAATCTAACTAAACAATTCATTTGTGTAGTAGTGTAAAATACACGGCATCCTACTAGCTTGGGCTAGTGGGTTAGCCCTTTAGCTCAATCGGTAATGCACTGGACTGGGAAGCCAGAGGCCCCGGGTTCAATCCCCAGCAGAGGCACAAAATTGTCTCTGTTACATTTGGTGCCCATGTAGGGACCCAGGTGTTCTCTGGTGAGTGAGAGTGATTGCCCCTAGAACCTCGCCCCACAGGCATTGACACTCCACGAGAGTTAAGGACATCTCATTCTCTGGAGGGGGACAGTGTAGTAGTGTAAGAGTAAGTGTAATTAAACTCAGAAGTCTAGAGAACCTGAGAATTTATTGTTTCAATGTGAAATGAACTTTGAACAGAGCGCTGCTCAGTAGATTTTATCTCGTATCAACCAAGTATTTTTAATTTATGAATACTATGTTTGATTAAATGAAACACAACTGCTTTACTTGAAAAAAGCATGCCATACATGTACATGCATGCATATATGGCAGGATGTTAATTTAAAAAGAAATCTTCATTCTTTCAAAAAGCATTAAAATTTGTATTACTAGACAACAATAATTTTTTTTTAGTTAACACAGCTAATGCTGTTACTACTGCCTACTACTCCTAAATGAGTGATATTTTAACTACTTATGACATACCTTCACCAATTCTAGCTCCGTAGATTGCCTCCCCACCAAGTTCTGCCTCAGGGCCAGATGGGGCCGGCACCACATGATCTAAGTCATCCAATAGAATTATAGATGGTTGTCTCCACACCGCCTCATCAAACACCTCCTCTAAATACTTCAAAATACTGTCTGGACGTTTACCTGAAAGTCAAAACATATTATCTTTTAATCTTTATATCTACACGAATGCTACAAATAGAATTACGTTTTGCATTCAATGAAATACTTGAAAACATCTTGAAATACTATAGGTTCTTGGCAAGGTACTTGTGACTTTGAACCAAATGTCTTATGCAACAAAAATGAGCAGTTTTTTTCCTATGATGAAGGATGTGCCTTTATATTAAAACATAGGTGAAATGAAATCTGTGCTATATTTGTACATATATATAAATAGATATTTCTAAAATCTGATTGATATTGAAAATACAGTACACCTACCCCTGAGTGGTTTACACTCAACATAAAAGATATGAGCCAAGTTTTCTTTTTCTGCCATTTTTCTGCATAAAGCTTTGGCCAGTGAACTTTTTCCACTTCCTCTACTGCCAGTGATGAGAAGCATCCCATTGCTCAGCCCTGGAGTGGTCATGTTAAACATACCATCAGCCAGGGGCTTCATGCCTAGGCAAATTTCCAAGTGTGACAAGGCTTTGGGTATGTACTCTTCCACACCTCTAAAGAAAAAGAGAAACAATTCATTCTTAATTTCTTAAACTATGCTCTAAATAAAACAATATGCATGCAGTTTTACAAATTAAAACATCATTTTCATGCAGACATAAGTAATCAGAGATTAAGTAATGTTGTCTTTAACCTGGCCACTCATCATTTAATTAAGTTTTTATTTTATTATCTGTACACTTTAACAATAATTTGAAGCAATTACTTGAATATGTTTGTGTATATCCCAAGTTTCACTTGCTTTGTAATGATTTCAGATGAATTTCTGAGGGCCTTACCCTAAGTCAGAGAGCTGTGTCCTAGGAAGCATGGGGTCAATGGTGTCTAAATTAGTGTACTGCAGCATGGGTAGTACAGGCCACTGTGGGGGAGCATGGGAGTCAGGTTTGACCACATTTAACGGAGCATCATTCATATTGCCCTGGTACACTAAACTGTATGGAGGAATTTCTGGATCTTGTTGGTGGACTGTCCCTGGGAAAACTAATTGGAATTCCATGTTTTTGTCTGTGGGGGAAAATAGAAAATGATATAAAATTAGTTCATTTATTGTGATTGAACAACTTCAGATTTACAAATTTAATTTACCTTTAGGCAATTTTCAAGAAAGAATTGATGATCTTTTATCATGACATCAAATTGCATGCAAATAAATTAATGTTTCAAACTTTACTGTTGAAGTACATATACCTTTCAAAAGTGGAAATTCTACTGTAATTCCACTGAAAACCACCAGTGGAAGATTTACTGATGTGGCTACAGTTATCCACCTCCTAAATGCCATCTCCACCATCTGACTGGTGAAATTAGGGGGCTAAAAGAAATAAATTTCAATTTTAAGCCGTTTACTGTCAGTCCATAAATTCTGACTCTTCTGTTAACTGTAAGAACTAGCTCTTTTTTCTGTTTTTTTTTTATCAATGTTAAAACTGAGTAACAGTTTTCTTTAATCATTGCAGAAACCAAAAGAAGTGTGTGATAATAAAAGATGTAAATATTCAAGTACTGGTAGGAGGGATACATGTACAGGCATACCCATATCGAAAATAAATATAAAAATAATAGATTAAAATAATACAAAAATAATACAAAAAAAGTATATTTTTAATGACCAAATTTGGAACCCTTTTTTATCTTGGTTCCAAATTAGGTCAAAAATAATACACTTTCTTAGAAATGAAACACAAAAAAATATATTTTTAATATACTTTATTTCTCAGTAAAAATACAAAAATAATACACTTGATGTATTTTTTCTGTACTCTTGTATTTTTTCTGTATTAAATCCTTATCCAAAATACAAAAATAATACAATTTAGAGAAGAACTAAAAAATACAAAAATAATATAAAATGTATTAATTTTGTATCAGTCTATTATTTCTGTATTATTTGGAGCACCTTGAAAAAAAAATAGGAAAATAATACAAAATGTATTAATTTTGTATCAGTCTATTATTTCTGTATTATTTGGAACACCTTGAAAAAAAAATAGGAAAATAATACAAAATGTATTAATTTTGTATCAGTCTATTATTTCTGTATTATTTGGAGCACCTTGAAAAAAAATAGGAAAATAATACAAAATGTATTAATTTTGTATCAGTCTATTATTTCTGTATTATTTGGAGCACCTTGAAAAAAAAATAGGAAAATAATACAAAATGTATTAATGTTGTATCAGTCTATTATATCTGTATTATTTGGAGCACCTTGAAAAAAAAAATAGGAAAATAATACAAAATGTATTAATTTTGTATCAGTCTATTATTTCTGTATTAAAATCGATTTTAAAACAAAAAAAATCTAAAAATAATACATTCTGAAAGATACAAAAAAAATACATTTAGGAGTTCAAAAAAGGTACAAGAATGATAGATAAAAAGTACATAAAAAAAGCTTTAAATAATACAAAGCAGTGCCTAGAAAAGTACTAAAAAGGTGAAAAACTTCTTCTTAAATGCAGCTTTCAATCAGATTTTAAAGAGAAATGGCTTTAGATTACTGATTTAGTTACTTTTTGTGCAATAATCTTGATATTTTCTGTCTTACATACAGTATTCACTCTTCAATTGTCCTCATTTCTAAGTCATGTTTTATCAATCTTATTGTCTTTGTAAATTGTACATTTATAATGAGATATGAATTCAAAAGTCTAGATCTTCTCTCTGCTTTGGGGTTTCTTTTGCACAGCACTTTACTTTATTGAAGAAGTACATCTCCAGTTTTCTCACTGTCATCCTGCTTGGTCCTGCATAATCTTAGACTACAAAATAGAATATCAAAATGTACTGGGGTATATCAAAAATAGATGCACAGACAGTCAGACACACACAAAAAGAAATCTTCACATGATTAGCTGATATTGTCAATGTTACACACCTGTAATGCTTCAAGGGGTAGGGTGGGAGGGTGGGTGGGTAGGTGTCCTATTCCTCTATAACTAATCAGCTTTTCTTCTTTGGCTCTGTAGAGGCACTCAAACTGAAAAAGTAATGATACTGATAAATGTTTTGCAGAACAGGTAGAAATACAGACCATAAAAAATGAAAATATAAAACTGTCAATACACCTCATTGGAATTGGGGGGGGGGGGGGGGGGTCATTTGATTTGAAATCTTAAACTGATATTGGGTAAGGGAAATATGGATCATCATATATTGATATAAAAAATAATTAGTTTGTGCCTAGAATCATTAAATCATATACGATAGGGAACCACACAAACTGTTCAAGTCATTTTTGAAATAATTATAAGTATGCTAAACCATAAATCCATGAAGCTTATTTGCAATGATTACCCCCCCCCCCCCACCCCCTTCACTTTTCAAAATTTAATTGGTTGTATGCCAAGATGATTTTATCTGTTTTTATTCCATGTTTAGGCCTGAGGGATAGGGTGAAATTAATTTTTAAGTCATTTTTGGTCCATGTAAATAATATCATTTGCCATTGAACATGTTGAAAGCCCCTAATTATCCATACAATTCAAGATAGAAAGTAGCATAACGAAACTCTCTTTCGCCACAAATCCAACATGTCCAATATATCTGCATTCAATTTGACCTACTATGAATTGCTTATAAAAGATATTATTAACATTTATTAATCTACATTTCACATTTTAAAAATTGAAACTACTGTGCTATTTTATGTAAATTCTTACCGCATATGGCGTTGTTTACACCAGGAAAGCCAGGGCATGATGCTTGAAAAACGCCAACCTCCTTCCGTTTTCGCTTTTCTTTGTTTATAAATGTGATCCATGCTAACATGCTGTAGCTTAACCTCTATTTTCTACCAATTTCATCGGCGAATACTAGCTAAATTTTATTAAACATCACCAACTCTCTCAATTCGGTTCGTCGATCTATTTTTCAAAATGGCGTGGGTAAATTACCGTTAACCAATCAGAGAAAAGCAAAGAAAAATTTTAAAATCTGACCAATCAAATAGCTCCTTATTTACGAAGATTGCCGATTTTTAAATATAAAATATTTTTAACATTCTAAAGAAATGTATTTATGTACGAAGTCTAATAAGTAATATGGAATCAATTTAATAAACCCTTGATCATTACTAGAATAATTATGAGGAATCATTTCTTATAATCGTTATATGATTATTTGTTTTTAAGAAATTTTCCGATTACAGATGAAAGATTTCTGGTCAGCGATATTGTTTTGTTTTTTTTATTATACAAGTTGACCTGTAAAGTAGACCATAAAGTTCAAGAAGAAGGATCAATTTAGTGTTAAATCTAAAGCAAAATAACAAGGTATAGAGCCATGCCCCCTTTTCTCGGCGCCATGTCCTTTTTTCTGACAAAAAATTAATAAATATTCCAAGTGTAGGCAATATTCCTTAGCTGTTCTGTTGATTCAGTGCATACCGATAATCTCTTGTTTACATAACGCAACCAAGTGTGAATTCACGACAGGAAATCATTTCACACTTGAACGCATCACACAGCCACCTGGCTAATTAACATGCCTCAGGCTGTCAGGGTAGAAGATTTAACTTGAGAAACAGTCATTTGATTGCATTGATTATACAAGAATTAGCCCAAGATCAAACATAATTAACTTGTAAATTATTAACTAATTAAAATCAGGATCGTTTTTTTTTAAACTGAGAGTAGAATTTAACACAGAGTTGAAGAAAAACTGATATTTTATCTGAATAAAAACAACTTACTTTGTACCAAAAACTGAATGTGATGTGACAAAAGGCTAAAAAACAACAACCTAAGTTAGTTTCAGCTAACATTCTCTAGTGTAAATATCTATCTTAAACACACTGATAATTTAATTAGGAAACCTACTACTTGCACATCCCTTTCTAGACTTGAACATTGTAAGCTAATTTCTTGAAATTTATTTAGGATAATTTGAATATGATTCCTTCTCTGAGTGAAAAAAATGCACATATATACTAAAATCTGAAGAAAACATCGTATGCATGGTAATAGCTAGTTGGGACTTTCCATGTGCACAGGTAAATCACGTGATTTCTGAATTGTAGTATGATGCAATCATTTGTTAGCCTGCAAGACCACCTGTTGTGTGATAGATCTAAACACGTGAAAGATGTAAACCCGCTGAAAAGTTAATGTAAACCCGCTGTAAAATCTTCATGCCCAAGATGGAAATATTTCTCTGGATTACCACTGATTGAGATTAACATAAATTTTAGTACCAATTAATTATTTAAGTTCTAGATAATCGGATACCAAGATTCCTGAACAAAAATATATAATATAAATTTTCTAAGTACCGGATATGCTATAAACTTATAAAAAAAGCAGCAGACATTTTGCAAGGAATTTCTCTAAAATTTATAAAGTTCATAAAGACAAATGTAAATAGAAAAAATATGTCTAAATTTACCCCCCCCCCCAACAACAAAAAGAAATAGAGACCAAATATATGGAATTTTCTGTAAATGTACTAAAATCAAATTTGAGACAAAAAATACTGATAGTCTTTCTGTAAAATTACCAAGTCCAAATTTAATATAAAAATAATACAGACAAACTCTGTAAAATTACTAAGTCTAAATTTGATATAAAAATAATATAGACAAACTGTCTGTAAAATTATTAAGTCCAAATTTAATACAGAAATGATACAGTCTAACTGTATAGACTTTTCTGTAAAATTTCTAAGTTCAAATTTGATACAGAAAAAATACATCTGGAAAAAATTAAGTCCTGTAAAAATACAAAAATAATACACTGAAAATAATCTAAGTCCAAAAAATACAAAAATAATACACTGTACAAAATCAAAGTCAAATTTTAATACAAAAATGATATACTGAATTTTTTGTGATAGGAAAATAATACATTTTTTCTGTATTATTTTAAGAAAGTACAAAAATGAATGTATTAAAAGTATATTAAAAATATACTTTTCTGTATTATTTTTTGATATGGGTATATATTGTTTTATTTCTTTATACTACCTACTAAATTATTCATATGGAATACTAACTAGACTTCCCACTGGATAAACTTCATATGAAGTAGGCATGACAGGAAGTGTAGATATCGTTTGCAGCCAAACACAGCTGGTAGCATCCAGCTTCATCAATCTCCTGAGACTATCAGGGACAAGCACGTGATGGCAGAGTATTGGATGATCTCGCGTCACTTCATTCAGCATCTGTTCACAGTGTACATTTGTATTGGTTTTCTTTTTGTCCAGCACAACTACTCTCACAATGCACTGTGTCAAGTGGTCTTTCTCTTTAGATGGTGGATCTTTTGCATTATCATCCTTGGTAGACCGGACTGATTTCTGTTTCCCTTTGTTCTTTTCTTCATTCAATTCTTTTTCCATTTCTGCCATTTGAACTTTAGGTGAGAAAAGCTTTGAAAGTCTGGCTAAAAACATTCCAGGAACATGTAAACTCATGTTACCAGTTTGTTCAATGATATCTTCTGTATTTACAAAAACAACAGCTGGCTGCTGCAAGAATGGGCACTCTTTGAGGTCCTCTGAACTTGGTGTTGGACTTACCGGTTCTTCTTTTTTCCCCTTTTTCCCCATATTTCTTATTCTTTGTGGCTGGACCCGAAATGCTAAATTTAGTCCTTCCTGAATAATGTCCATCTTCTTATAATCAATCGACTTTTTACGAAAATTTGGAATGCCACGGAATGGCTCCTGGATCCTATTGGAAGTGTTCTGCACACCCAGTAACCATGGTACCCATTCCTTCCAGTTCCATTTGGATGGAATTTCCATTCGTGAAGAATACCCATCACTAACAGAGCTATTAGAGTCAAAACTTTTCTCACCAGAAAACTTCAGTTTATCCTCCCCTCTAGCTGGGGAAGGACTATGTTTCCTTACTTTAGAGTCACTGACCGCACCCCCTCGGACTTTAGGAGACACAACAACCTCAGTGTCAGTGACTAGTAATACACATTCCTCTGCTGGATTTGTAACAGCTACAATTAATTATAAGTTTATCAAGCATTTAACACATTTTCAAATAAACACTTCACACTTTAATAGAGATACATGTATTTACAGTGTGCATCTTTTGTACATTTCAAATGTTCATTGGTTTTCTTCTGATATACAGTCTTATTAAAATCAGATCCATAGATCCACTCATACATGTATATTTTGCTACAACAACTGATTTTCAGGAAGACACACTCTCTACCCATTCAAGAATTAATGACACCACTCCATACTTACACTCAGCATCACATTAAAAACTCATAATCTCTATCTCAATGGCACACTCACAGAGAAAGGACTTTGAGCTATTCAAGGATTCAAGATAGTGTATCAAGGGTAAAATACAAATAGATGGGTTGTCACTTCGACATATATCCATAATATTTGAGATAACAGTGTTCAAGATACTGAAGATTAGCATTATTTACAATTCCATCAAATGTACTGTATATACCTACTGATTTTCAGGTAGACACAGACATTTCTCTCCACCCACACAGGTAAGACCAGACCGGACCACACAACCCTCACCTGGTCAAGCAGGTGAGATTCCACATAACTGGCATGCTTTTCCTAGCACAAAACAGTCACTTTAAGCATGAATCGACCATGAATTGAAAATATTTGCAATGTTCATTATGTTGTTAAAATCATTACGGTACACTATGTACACAAAATGTTTACTTTAGAGCAAACTCAGAAAATACTTATATATTATTAGTTCCCTCTAATAGTATAATAAGAAACTGAACATAAAATAGTAATGATGAAAAAAAAACATCTGATTATTTGAATCTTTTACCATAGCTTTTTTTCAGATTACAGTACCTACCAAAATTTCCCAGTCATCACAGGACAGTGGTTCAATAGACACCTGGCTACATATAGGAACATTTCTTTTTACTCTCACAATGACCTATAGAAAACAACAGTATAGTGAAGCCAGATAAAACATGCCTGTAGTCCAAATTAATATACAGTCCCTCTTTATGACAATCTGATAAACTCAGATGCAGCATTATAATTAGAATTTTAAGCATCTGTTGGTCACAAATTTAACAATTTGACTTCAATAGTACGTCCTGAAAAATCAGTACATAATTGTAGTGAGAAGTAATTTATTGATTCTGTGATACCTAGAAATATATAATGTTAACCTCCACTGTGAAAGGAATTTTTAGGGATATTCAATATTATATCAATCTCAATACTATTGCTAGAAAAATGCCAAAATAAATGATTGAATTTCATACACATATCAAGTTATTTCGATATGTTGACTTTCAACCTTTGCCTCAGTATTTTTCTCTTTCTACATAATCTCAATTCAACATATTGTTTTTTATTTATAATTTACATTCTATATTATTTTAAGGAGTTATTTGTAACAAATGAGGATGAAATGAAAAAATTAAACCATTTTTTCATTTAAACAATTTATATCTTATCAAAATATTCTTAGAACTTTATGAAAAATCCTTTGTTCATGACACAAAATAAAGTTCCTATACGAGCAGCAGAGCCCACGAGGAGTGGGGCATTATGATTATGCTCACTGTACGCCTTGGCTGGTGAATAAAAGCAGAAGCATTAAAACTATATTATATTCTAGGTTGTTGTTTGTTATAATATAATGAAAATACAGTATCACATGCAACTTTGTTTCTGATAAATTATTTTTTAAATAAATGAGACATATCTAGTAATTTAACATTTGAGTATCTAAAAATTGTAACCTGTTGTGTATCTTTCAGTTTTAGTTTCTCAGCAAATAATCCATTAATTCCTAAATAATTATTTGAAGTGACATCTTTTACTGATGCATATACTGTGATGCCATCATCTGTCTGAACTTCAAATACCAGTAACTGAAAGAAAAAAATCAAGTCTATGTCATGTTTACATTGCAACAGAGATAATTTATAAGTATATTGTACAAGTGTGCATTTCATTTTGATAAAGATGTTCTGAAAATTATGCAAAGTCAATGAAGATTGAGCGTCTATGGATGATATTAGGGATCATTATTTCTTGTATCATTGTTGCGGTGCTTTTCCTTTGAAGACCACAGTGTTTATATTTTTGATACGTCATGGCTAAATGTGATCTAACAACCATGCTCATCAAGATAGAGCACGCTAGGGTGATGATGAAACAATTCTAATAAATGACCCATGACCTTACACCGAATAATTAGGAAAAAAGTAAATACAAAGTCATGTAAACATAGTGAAGGAACACCTTCCGTATTTAAACATAAAAAAATTAATTTTGCACGCCAATATTTAAATCCAATTGAAAATGGAATTATACACCGCATTTTTAAATGAATGTTTTCGACTCTCATAAACTTGGAGCATAACAAAGCACACACAATAAACTACAGGAAATGAGGTGAATATTCCGAGCCGTCTTGTTTTATTAATTCCAACACAAATCAACAAATCCAGTAATTTGGAGAATAACTTCTTGGTACATCTTGGTCAAAAGTGTCCATTTTCCCGTGCGGTATTCCTAGAATGTTTAAATTGCCCAATTGGTATTTTTACGAATGTTTAAATGATTAAGTGAAATAAAGAATTTTCCTTCATAATTTCAGTTCTAAAGTTTAAGAAATACAATGCCCTCTACTTTTCAAATCACATGTTCCTTTTTCATTGGTCAAATCAGTATGTCTGATGAAATTTTGAAAGATCATGGCTAACTCATAGCTGCAGAAATGTAGCTCTCCGAGAAATATATTGATAGACCAGAGATCTACAGTGCCACCAATTGAAAAATCTGTATATTTATTGCGCACAAAAAGTTGCGCTTGTGTGTGGATTAATTCTTCCAAATTCCTCCCTCAATTGCAAAAAAATTAGATTTCAAAAAATTCCATACTCTTCTATCAAGTATTTTCGTAGTTGACATCTACAGGAAGCGTGTTGGGGCGAATTATCCTACAAACCAAAATGGCTGTATAAACAGACGAAATTTTCGATGTTCTTGATTTCAGGGCCAGTAGGGCTATAAACAACAACTATAAGGTATGTTTTGTTGTGGAAACAGAGAAAGATTATGCTAGAAATACACGGTTAGTAATATTTTGAGATCATAGTTTTAAAAACATGGAGAAATAAATCGATAAACAGCGCACATTTTTGTGAGTAATAAACAGATAAATATACAGTTTTTTCAATGGGTGGCACTGTAGCTCATCGGTCTGTCGAATTAATTTTTCGGCGAGCTACAGATCTGCAGCTAGGCTAACTCAGTGTTTGCGAAAACAGCTGAACTGTGCTATTAATGTAAAAGTGATAGATCATGGGTAACTCAGTTACTGGGAACAAAGACACAAAATATATAGATTACCTTTTAACTCGTGCACCTTCAATATCAGACCCGGGGGACAAGCCCCCTCGTCTGATATCTGAAGATACACTCGTTAAAAAGTACTCTATATATTACTTATGTTTTATATAAACAACTGGTCAACATTATATTGAAAATGAAAAGGGAGATCCTGGAGCTCCTGCTTTTAACAGTTTAACTCCATTGATGACAGAGATGAAGCTTAGAAATGAAATACCTCTGACTTATTCGCAATTTTTTTGATAATTGGAGATGGTAATGATATAAAACAATTCTTGTCATTGCTGAAATGTACTGGAACGACGTCAAAACTCATTTTCGTTCTGCTTTCTGCCTTCTTTTTGTCAACATCCTGTCAAGGTTAATTGAGTATACCGATCCCGATTATAATTATTCAACATGGCGGGCGTTGACGATGACGATCATGATGTGTTGGATGACGAGCAGTTAGATGTTTTGCTTAATTTTCCCCTTAATATACAAGAAGTAATTGATCAGGTTCTCCATAGCGATGATCCCCTGGACCGTGCCGACTTCAATCCTATAGACCACATCAACACACTGTTCCCAACAGAGCAGTCATTAGTCAACATTGATGATGTGGTTGGTAAAATGCAACTGAAAATACGAAAACTTGATGATGAAATAAGAACAGTAGTACGAGGACAGACAAATGCAGGTGAGGATGGAAGACAGGCTTTGGAAGAGGCCCAAAAGGCAATTCAAGAACTTTTCTCTCAGATCAAAGAAATCAAAGAAAAGGCAGACAAATCAGAGGAAATGGTGAAAGAAATAACACGGGACATTAAACAACTTGATCATGCTAAAAAGAATTTGACAAGCTCTATTACAACTCTGAATCACCTCCACATGTTGGTAGGAGGTGTGGATTCACTTTCGATGTTGGCCAAGAAAAGACAATATGGAGATGTTGCAAATTTACTTCAGGGAGTTCAAAATGTATTGGAACATTTTCAGAAATACATGGAAATTCCACAAATAAAACAATTAGCCGACAGAGTCAAATCGATTCAGTCAGATCTTGGATCACAAATTCTTGCTGATTTTGAAGAAGCTTTTCAGGGAGCTGGTGCAAAGTATGGCCCTTCAAATCAAAAACAGTTAAGAGAGGCCTGCTTTGTTGTTGATGTTTTGGATTCCAAAGTGAAGAAAGATCTACTAGCTTGGTTTGTCAAAGTTCAGTTGTCAGAATATCTTGTCCTGTTTGGTGAAAAAGAAGAAGTAGCCTGGCTGGATAAGATAGACAGAAGATATGCTTGGATAAAAAGAACCTTAGTGGACTTTGAGGAGAAGTTTGGACCATTATTTCCGGAGGCTTGGGAAGTTTCAGAGAGGATATGTATTGATTTTTGTAATATTACAAGGTCAGAACTGTCCAAGATAATGGGGAGAAGACTGCATGAAATTGATGTCAAATTGTTGCTTTTTGCTATACAAAGAACCACCAATTTTGAGGCATTGATCACAAGAAGATTCACTGGTGTAACTCTGAATGAATCACAGAATGTTCCTATTCCAAGTCCCCAGACACAGTCTACAAATCCATTCAAAGAGTCTACAAATCCATTTGAGACAGAATCCGATGGAGAAAGTGGTTCTTTAGAAGAAACAAAGGACACTGCTAAGCAAGCTGGCTCTCCATTTACCGGTATTATCTCTAAGTGCTTTGAACAACACCTGAATATTTACATTGATTCACAAGATAAGAACTTGGCAGAGCTGATAAACAGATTTTTGGAAGATTTGAGGCAGCATGGGACTCCTAGAATGGCATCAGATGAGGGTAGCAATGTACTTCCCAGTTGTGCAGACCTGTTTGTGTTCTACAAAAAATGCATGGTTCAGTGCTCACAGCTTAGCACTGGACAGCCCATGATTGATCTCACAAGAACATTTCAAAAATATCTTAGAGAATATGCCAATAGAGTCCTTCTGAACAATCTACCCAAAGCTTCAAATCAGAGTGGAGGATTGACTTCAGCGTCCGGTCTGATACAAAGCATCCTGAAAGAAGGGGAGGTAACCAAGTTCACAGAGGAGGAGCAGTGTCGGATCTGTAGTATTCTATGTACAGCAGAGTACTGCATGGAAACAAGCCAACAGCTGGAGGAAAAACTGAAAGAAAAAGTGGACCCCTGCCTCTCAAGTCAGATAGATTTAAACTCCGAACAAGACACATTCCATAATGTTATATCCAATTGTATACAACTGCTAGTGCAAGATCTAGAGACAGCTTGTGAGCCGGCTCTCACTGCAATGAGCAAGATGTCTTGGTCATCTGTAGAGGCAGTGGGGGATCAGAGTGGATATATAACTGCCATCACAGGCCACCTAAAACAAAACCTACCAGTCATCAGGGACAACCTAGCGTCATCTCGAAAATTCTTCACACAATTTTGTCTAAAGTTTGCCAATTCTTTCATTCCCAAGTTTATCAGCCATCTCTTTAAATGCAAGAACATAAACACAGTGGCTGCGGAGCAGCTGCTGTTAGACACACATTCCTTAAAAACAATTTTGCTGGACTTGCCATCCCTTGGATCTAATGTGGTTAGAAAAGCTCCAACCAGTTTTACAAAAATCGTTATCAAAGGCATGACAAGAGCAGAACATGTACTAAAGGTTGTGATGTCACCACATGCTGATCAGCACAGATTTGTGGAGAGTTACTACAGAATGCTAAGTGATTCCGATCTGAACGAATTCCAGAAAGTCCTCGAAATGAAGGTTTGCAAAAGTTTCTCTATTTACTTTTTTTTATCGTACTTTTTAAGGATAACTCTAGATATGGAAAAAAAAGTATTAATCTGATTATAAAACTTACATTCAGACAGATTTAAAATGGGAAAAATGTTAATTTACACAATTTTATGATAATCTAGTAAATTTATACCGGTATATATCAGTTTCTTCTTAAAGACATATTTTTTCTATTTCATAGGGTTTGCGTAGGAGCGAACAAAGTAACCTTTTAGAAATTTATCGTGCAAAAATGCCTTTGACGGCAGCAACAGGAGGGACGCATGGCGACTTAAATCCCGGGATCTCCTTACAAACCCAAACTTCTGAGCAGGAATCCAGCCGGATCAGAAAACTAGAGAGGCTTATCAAAAAGAGACTTTGATACCGTACATGATATCCATTAATATAATTATATAAATCTTTTTGTTATACAGTATAAAAAAGTGAATATGGTGATTTTTATTTTCAAAATCAAATTATATCCTTAAACTTTGACCAAAAAAGGAACACTGTTTTCATGACTTTAAGCATGATCTGTCAATCCCAAAGTTTATTGGTCATTTTATCCTGAAATTTACCCAAATGGCAATACTACTAGTGTATATGTTAAATGTTCATTCTCAGTTGGTTTCATACATGTACTAGGTGTGTATATTGGAGTTCTGTCTGAAAAAAAACAAAATAAAGGATGCATGTATACTGTGTGTGAAGTTTTGGCTACCGGTAGATTGTGTAAGTCATTTGAAACACCCCTAACCTAACTTTTTTTAAATATAATCCCAATGTTTGTGAAAAAATACTTTCTAGTTAAAAACAGAGAGCAATGACCAACTAAATATATACTAGTTTTAAAAAAACAACATTTTTATGATAAAACATTCACAATTTTAATTCCATTAATCCAAGGGTCATGGTCATACCACAAACATGGTTTAAATGCAACCATCTGCAGAAGATGGGTAGTCTATAGGTTAGCTTGTTTGTCTCAAAAGAATTAGGTGATAGATTTCATTGAGATGGTGGTCATCTCAGAGGGTCCCACTTTTAGTAATGAAAATATAAGGTACATTGTAGCTGAAAAGGGTTTTGACCCTTGACCTAGAAACTTCGTTCAAGGTCACTGCACATCTATTGATAAGTTGCACTCTGTGAGTGAAGTATGAGTCACATTGGACCAAGAGGTGAAAAGATATGCTCCGGACAAGGATTTCATATAATTCTGCTTTTACTTTAACCTTTGACCTAGAAATATATTTAAGGTCACTGCACACCCTTTACCCAAAAGGCACTCTAGCTGTGCATGAAGTATGAGCCAATTTGAGTCAAGAGACTGAACACTATAGGCCGACCCCAGAGAGAAGCCCTAACTGAGTAAACTTCTGAAGGTTTTTATGAGTGATCAGTCCGTTCATCCGAGATATCTTGTCTGAAGCATATCTTCTCTCCCCTTGACCCAGGCGTGAATACAGGAATTTTTTTTTTCCAGCGGGGGGGGGGGGGGGGGGGAGGGGTCCAAGCCAGTCAAAATAATTCCAACCCAGAAATTTCTTGACAAGCAACAAAAGAAAAAAATAAAACTTCGGGGGGGGGGGGGGGGGGGGGGGGGGGTAGTCGTTCACTTTCAAGCTACAGACCTATGACTTTTCATACCAATTTCACATAGATCCGCGTTTTCTAGGGGGGAGGGGGGGGATCCAAGGTCAATTTTAGTTGATTTAGTTTGGTACATTTAATAACTCTACAAATTACATGGAGGTGTGGACCTCACGACCCCCTATACATATAGGTCCGCGCATGCCACCATCTCAATGATATCTAGTTGTATATGTTAGGGTTCGCATATCACATTACTTTTTTGATAATTTTTTTTTTTTTTGCTAGAAAAGTTTTGTTTATCATAAGTCAATTAATTTCAATAATGAGAACTTTACTTTAGATACTTAAATTACAAATTAAATATGATTTTTATTTATCTGAAGCTAAAAGCATTCTGCGCACCTTAATTGTTCACCCTCTTAAATTCTGCATGTGCATTAATACTTCTAAATTTTAACTTTTTTTTCATCGGTGAATCCAGCGTAAATGATAGCTAAAATCAAAGTACTGAAAGTACTGAAAAGCGGTTAGCATGCTTTCATCTAATATGTAACGAAAAAAGTGCATGCAATAATGATATTTAAGTATGCATATCTTTGTCCAATGTCATCAGAGAACAAAAAAAAAACAAAAAAAACAGACATTCTGTTTTTGTAATACTTTACTTAATAGTAAAACCAATAACATTCCAAACTGATGTCACAGATGGATGCAATCTAATTAAAATTAGATGTTCCGAATCCGCTACTGCTTCTCAAACATCTAACAACATCCTTTTTGGGGTCATGTAAGAGTGAATCTTCAATTAGCCAAAGAAAATGGTTCCTCCGAAATCTTGGCTTATAGTTCAGATGGGTTTCTTGTTTTCACCACCGAACCAAAACACCCGAGGAGTTTTGTAGTAAACAAAATATGCATTGCAAAAGCTGTGTTATGTGTGACGTGTGGGGTATCTTGTATAGTTTGTGCTCTTTCGTTTGCATTATTCACGTTCAGATGCCAGACTGCAGACTATACATGAAATTTATTCCAAAATTACTTTAATTCAACGTAAGACAGTATCAATAACGATGATATGTAGCCGTGGAATTAATTTGAGAATTGTTTACCGAGGCTTGAATCTACATGGCCAAAGTGTTTGTGTTTACTAGTACATGTATTCATAATCGAAAGGTCGCTCTGATGTGACCTGGAATGGGCTGTTAGATGTTTGAGAAGCGGTAGCGGATTTGGAACATTTAAATAAATTTTGATTAGATTGAAATGCATGTTTCAAAATTTAAACATGAGATTTCTTCAGTTTGAAAGACAGGAAGTGCATTTTTACAAGTTCTCTCTTGGTGGCATCCAGTCGTTCTCTGGATGAAAACAATTATGTTGATGTTGAAAATTTAATTGTCTTTCATGCTCTATTGAATCTGAAATTAGGTAATTGTAAAGCCTACTATAGCAAACAACTAAAAAAAAATGACAAGTTAAATTCTTTAGATTAAGGGATTTGGAGTAGTGTAGATCTACAGCTGGCTAGTCAGAGAAAAAAAGGATGGCTGAGCAGAGACTTTGTAAATGAATTGATATCAGAGAGCTCCAGATGTGTAGGCTCACTGCGAGTGTAACCTGTCAACGAGGGATGCTTACTTCTTCTAGGCAACGGATCCCATCTCTTGAACTTTCAGGAGTCCGCTTTTCTTCTTAAATCGATCATTGATCATTCTGTATTTTGATACAGATACTGAATACTTCCGTTTAGTAATATTATGAACTACTACTTCTACGGGAAGACTGGCGAGTAAACAAGATTATCAAGCTTAATGAAATGTACTTTATTGACTTTTCAAACAAGTAAATGTTCGAATAAAGTAAATGGTATATGAGAATCATTTAAAAGAAGTCTTGCACAATGTGTCTAGATAAGGACATATAATGTGTATTTGCCATATACTCTTCATGCAATATTGATCTCAAATAAAACATGTGAAAAGGAAAGTTGTCTAATCAATCAATACTAGTATTTAAAAATTCAAATGTACACTAAAAGGTATCCGACCCATAATAGGACCAAAATTTCTAACCTTAAATATCAATTGTTTGTAACATATCCTGATATTATTTTAAAGCATTTTAGAGTAGAAAGGGATTTACCAAGAGAAATTTTCAAAAATTTTATTACCTAAGCAGAAATTAATTATTGAAGATTGCATTGAAGTATATGGAAGGAAGGAAGTTTTTTAAGATAACAAAATAAATACTTCAAATATCAAAAAATGCTGTGGTGGAAAGATGTATTTGATCATTGGCAATAGAAAAACAATTAAAAATAAATTTTTTACCAGACAGATTTTTGAAAATAAATTTTTATTGAGTAAAATCAAAGGGAGATAACTCGTCAAGGGCAGGAAAAGGTCATAAATTAGGACATGTCCCACTCTTACATTCTTATACTAAAAGATGAAAATTAGTTCTAACTACACTGAGTATTCAGCCCATATATATCTATTATGCATTCAATTCCATTGAATCTGAGGCTAATATGGATCGGATAGTTATCAGTGTCACTTTCTTCAATATGCCGGTTAAACAATATACACTGATTTCTTTTCTATCAATGTGCCTCTAAACACCTGTATTTTAATTTAATTCTTCTTAAACGCTCAAAATAATAATCGACAAATTGGACAAATTCAAATTTAAAAAGTATTTCTCAGCTAATAATACGTTCCTTAGGAATTGATCAAATTTTCAAAACTTATAAATAAGCATTAAGTATATATTTTAAATTTTTGCTAATTGCCAAGATTTTTCATACCTTATTCTTCTGTGAATAATAATATCGGTTGATTTTTAGAAGAGAATCGCAATGCCGATTAAAATTAATATATATTTTTCCTTTTCCTTCAAAATTAATTTTACTACTTTAAGTGCCCCATTATTTTTTTCAAAACTAAAAGTAAGTGATCCCTTATGATCGTTTGTCATAAATTATCAAAGACGGAGTAGAAAATTTACCCCTGGGAGCAGAGCTTTTATAATCTGTTTATTAGACAGAGAAGAAAAGAGAAGAAAACAAACGTTTCATTGTAAAGGTAATCCTATTGTTTTCATAAAAACGTTACAAAAAGTGTAAAACGTACAGATGTATTCGATGTTTTTATAAAAGCGTTTTTCAGGTATTACTTAACTTAATAAATGGTGTTTCTTAATACTTTGGCAAGGAAAATCAAACTCGATCGAGAGATTTGCTGATGTTTTTGCAGTCTGTAATAACCTTCAACCTGCTGTATAATTAACCGTATCGTTCAACTTTCAAAAATAAACTAACAGTTGCTATAAATCGCGATCGCACGATGTACATGTAATAAGGACCAAATTCTCAGTTCTTTGAAGTTAGTGTTCTAAGTATTGTCAATGCTTTGGTAAATACTAATAAGAATTCGATATAATCGTTATAATAGCCACTCTTCATACACAGCTTATTGTCAATCTCTCACCAGGGGGCGTATATTACGCCAACAGTATACAAATCATAGGAAGCGCTTTGCTGAAGTTACCGTTGTCGATAGGTAGCGCCTTGTGGAAGTTTCCGGTTTTGGTTGCAGAAGGATAAGGTTACGTGCCATAAAGTGATGTCGATAGGTAGCGCCTTATGGAAGTTTCCGGTTTTTGGAGGCCCATGCCATAAAGCGGTTAGCTAGCTAACCGCTTAATAAAAAGTGAAGGGGTCAGTTAGTTTCTTTTATTACTGAAAATGTCTATTGAAAAGTTGAACATCAACGTTAGCATAACCCCACCCACCCCTCCCCCTCAAAATCGATCGTTCTTAAATTACAGAATCTAGTACAAAAAATATGTACCACTTTTATTTGTACGTTTGTACAGAGCACATGAGGATGAGGGTGACCAATCGACAGGGAATACTTACTTCTCCATGTCACGGGATCCTGCCTCTGATGTTTAAGAGGTCTGTATTTTCCGTTTTGTATAGTTTCATCGAACCCTGTCAATAAATGTATATTATTGAGTATGTTCTCGGGCATTGCGTTTTGTCGACCCTCGAACCAAAGTGTTTGCCTAAGGCCGTTTGGTTTGGTTCTTGGGTCCGACAAAATGCATGTTGTCCGAGAACCCAGTCAGTAAATTTATACTGCAGCGGCCCTTGTCTTAAGGAGGCTGGGGATCACACAAATTAACCAACAGATATAACTTAATTTTTTAGATATGATATCTTAAGCTGTAAACTATCATTTGGCAAAAAAGAATTTCAAACATTTTAGTTTTAAAATTTGGTCATTTTTGTTTATTTTTATATGGCTCTCTTCCTCTAAAGAAGACCAAAATAGTCTGAAAATGGCCACAACCACCCAGCCCTTTGAATAAATGTTGTAGGTTTGCAATTAAAAAAAAAAGCTTTTTACAAGCATGCTTGCAGTCATGTACGTAAAGAAATGTTTTGGATATCGCGTATATTTCTCTCTCTTTTTTTTTTAATTGTGACAGGCTACCGTTGAAAAAAAAATCATATTTGTAATTTTACTTTGGAATAGAGAACAATGCTTTATCATACCCGATTCCAGAAACAATCTCGTGCCCCCTCCCTTTTTTCACTGGATTCCGCGAAAAATGATGTCACCAAAACCATACAATCAACGTTCCACTTGATTGTGACGTCACAAGTCCAGTAAACAAACTTTTATCGACAGGATTTATTTACAAACAGGTATGTCATACAAGCTGTATAATTTTTGGCTATGTTATTATTTCCTTTTGCATACCAGGTATTACCCTTCAAATTATGAAAGGTGAAATTTAGATGATTGATACCTTTCAAACTATCTTTTCTTGATTGGAAAGAGTGTGATTACAATAAAACAAAAAAGTTATTTAGGCCTAAATGTCTTCCTATAACTTATGAGAAAACTATAATTAACGAGGCCCGATCTAGTTGAAAATTACGAAAACGGAATGATGAAAAATTTTAATACTTGGAAATATACTTGTATGTTTTATGCTTAGAAAAATTAGAATGAAATTTTGTTACTTTGCCTTTATTGTAGTGAAATGGGGGCACTGTCAAGATATGGACCATTTTTCGTGTTTTTATACACAATTACATACTAAAACTATTCAATAAACAAAGAAATTTACAAATTAAAAAAAATACATGATGAAATTCTTTGTTTTTAAGCGGTTAGCTAGCTAGCCGCTTTATGGCATGGGCTCCAAAAAACCGGAAACTTCCATAAGGCGCTACCTATCGACATCGCTTAATCGCACGTAACCTTATCCTTCTGCAACCAAAACCGGAAACTTCCACAAGGCGCTACCTATCGACAACGGTAACTTCAGCAAAACGCTTCCTATGATTTGTATACTGTTGGCGTAATACGCCCCCTGGTGAAAGATTGACAATATGCTGTGTACGAAGAGTGGCTATTATAACGATTATATCGAATTCTTATTAGTATTTACCAAAGCATTGACAATACTTAGAACACTAACTTCAAAGAACTGAGAATTTCGTCCTTATTACATGTACATAGTGCGATCGCGATTTATAGCAATTGTTAGTTTATTTTTGAAAGTTGAACGATACGGTTAATTATACAGCAGGTTGAAGGTTATTACAGACTGCAAAAACATCAGCAAATCAGTTCAAGAGGTGGGATCCGTCGCCTAGAAGAAGTAAGCATCCCTCGTTGACAGGTTATACCCGCGATGAGCCTACACAACTGGAGTTCTTTGATATCAATTCATTTACAAAGTCTCTGCTCAGTCATCCTTTTTTCTCTGACTAGCCAGCTGTAGATCTACACTACTCCAAATCCATTATTCTAAAGAGTTTAATTTGTCATTTTTTTTGTTTGCTATATTAGGCTTTACAATTACCTAACTTCAGATTCAATAGAGCATGAAAGACAATTAAATTTTCAACATCAACATAATTGTTTTCATCCAGAGAACGATAGGATGCCACCAAGAGAGAACTTTTAAAAATGCACTTCCTGTCTTTCAAACTGAAGAAATCTCACATTTTGAAACATGCATTTCAATCTAATTAAAATTTATTTAAATGTTTAGATGTTTGAGAAGCAGTAGCGGATTCGGAACATCTAATTTTAATTAGATTGCATCCATCTGTGACATCAGTTTGCAATGTTATTGATTTTACTATTAAGTAAAGTATTACAAAAACAGAATGCCTGTTATTTTTAGCTCTACTGGTCAATTTTTTAAATCTCTTTTAATATATCTTCATTTTTTAGCTCTACTGGTCAGAGACCAGAAGAGCTTATGCGATAGTAATGCGTCCGGCGTCCGTCCGTCTGTCTGTCCGTCTGTCTGTAAACAATTTTTAAAAACGCTACTCCTCCTACAATTTTAGTCTGTTTTCAATATTACTTGGCACACAAGTAGACTACACTAAGATACATAGAATAGTGCATCGGTTTTTGATTTCGATGAACGGTGTTGCCATGGTTACTAAAAATAGAATTTTCTGTGAAATTCCTTTAAAACGCTACTCCTTCTACAATTTTGGTCTGATTTCAATATAACTTGGCACACATGTAGACTACACTAAGATACATAGAATAGTGCAACGGTTTTTGATTTCGATGAACGGTGTTGCCATGGTTACTGAAAATAGAATTTTCTGTGAAATTCCTTTAAAACGCTACTCCTTCTACAATTTTAATCTGATTTCAATATAACTTGGCACACAAGTAGACTACACTAAGATACATAGAATAGTGCATCGGTTTTTGATTTCGATGAACGGTGTTGGCATGGTTACTAAAAATAGAATTTTCTGTGAAATTCCTTTAAAACGCTACTTCTTCTACAATTTTGGTCTGATATCAATATAACTTGGCACACAAGTAGACTACACTAAGATACATAGAATAGTGCATCGGTTTTTGATTTCGGTGAACGGTGTTGCCATGGTTACTAAAAATAGAATTCTCTGTGAAATTCCTTTAAAACACTACTCCTTCTACAGTGTTGGTCTGATTTCAGTATAACTTGGCACACAAGTAGACTACACTTAGATACATAGAATAGTGCATCGGTTTTTAATTTCGATGAACGGTGTTGCCATGGTTACTAAAAATAGAATTTTCTGTGAAATTCCTTTAAAACGCTACTTCTTCTACAATTTTGGTCTGATATCAATATAACTTGGCACACAAGTAGACTACACTAAGATACATAGAATAGAGCATCGGTTTTTGATTTCGGTGAACGGTGTTGCCATGGTTACTAAAAATAGAATTCTCTGTGAAATTCCTTTAAAACACTACTCCTTCTACAGTGTTGGTCTGATTTCAGTATAACTCGGCACACAAGTAGACTACACTAAGATACATAGAATAGTGCATCGGTTTTTAATTTCGATGAACGGTGTTGCCATGGTTACTAAAAATAGAAATTTCTGTGAAATTCCTTTAAAACGCTACTCCTTCTACAATTTTGGTCTGATTTCAATATAACTTGGCACACAAGTAGACTACACTAAGATACATAGAATAGTGCATCGGTTTTTGATTTCGATGAACGGTGTTGCCATGGTTACTAAAAATAGAATTCTCTGTGAAATTCCTTTAAAACGCTACTCCTTCTACAGTGTTGGTCTGATTTCAGTATAACTTGGCACACAAGTAGACTACACTTAGATACATAGAATAGTGCATCGGTTTTTAATTTCGATGAACGGTGTTGCCATGGTTACTAAAAATATAGAATTTTCTGTGAAATTCCTTTAAAACACTACTCCTTCCTCAATTTTGGTCTGATTTCAATATAGCTTGGCACACAATTAGACTACACTAAGATACATAGAATAGTGCATCGGTTTTTGATTTCGATGAACGGTGTTGCCATGGTTACTAAAAATAGAATTTTCTGTGAAATTCCTTTAAAACGCTACTTCTTCTACAATTTTGGTCTGATTTCAATATAACTTGGCACACAAGTAGACTACACTAAGATACATAGAATAGTGCATCGGTTTTTGATTTCGGTGAACGGTGTTGCCATGGTTACTAAAAATAGAATTCTCTGTGGAATTCTTTTAAAACACTTCTCCTTCTACAGTGTTGGTCTGATTTCAGTATAACTTGGCACACAGATAGACTACACTTAGATACATAGAATAGTGCATCGGTTTTTAATTTCGATGAACGGTGTTGCCATGGTTACTAAAAATAGAATTTTCTGTGAAATTCCTTTAAAACGCTACTCCTTCTACAATTTTGGTCTGATTTCAATATAACTTGGCACACAAGTAGACTACACTAAGATACATAGAATAGTGCATCGGTTTTTGATTTCAATGAACGGTGTTGGCATGGTTACTAAAAATAGAATTTTCTGTGAAATTCCTTTAAAACGCTACTTCTTCTACAATTTTGGTCTGATATCAATATAACTTGGCACACAAGTAGACTACACTAAGATACATAGAATAGTGCATCGGGTTTTGATTTCGGTGAACGGTGTTGCCATGGTTACTAAAAATAGAATTCTCTGTGAAATTTATGGAAGGGAATTACCGCCAAAAGTCTATGTATCTTGCTTTTATTTTTATTCTGCCTACATCTTTATGCTTTGTTATTATTGTAATTATATGTCACTTTATTGTTTTCATATTCGTCGTTATTACATTTCACTTTGACTTTTATCCTTCTTCATTTTGCCCTTACTTCTATGTTGCTTTATTCTTGTAAATTCATTTTACTTTCTTTTAAATTTATACAGTTTCTTAAATGATTATCTCTATTACGAACGTGAATTCAATCACACAAAGAATGAAGCATATTCAACGAAGACGAATACAGTTGTCAAAATTTAGTGCCGCATTATAACGCTAGGCGGCAGGGGTGTTCGCTACGAGTGTTGGTAAAACTAGGTAAGCAAACCCGGTCGGGGTTATTCGAGTTTTTTCCAATTTTCTGCCTTAATACTTTATCCATCGAACTAAAATTTTCAAATGATGTTTGTTATAAGTTCAGGTATATGTACCCGACAATGCCATTCCCTCGGAAGATGGTAAGATTTCCCCTGGAAGACTGACTACATAGTGGTGCTTCCTTCGGAAGACTATGTATACAGTGAGACTTCCCCCGGGGAAGTTTCAATATATATAGCTAGTCTTCCGTGGGAAATCTCGCTGTATAAAGCAATTCGTCCCCCTTCATAGCAACCCCTCCCCCGAATAGTTTTTTTTAATCGTAAAACAATGTTTGTATACTAACGTTTTCAGTTTTTGAAGAAAACTTATCCGTCTTATATGAATAAATGTTTGAATGATATCATTTTAATAGTGGTTAATAATTAAATCATTTTAACCATTTAGTTAAACAGATAATCTTCACGAGTACAAATGGATAATGACTTCCTTTTTCGCCCCCCCCCCCCCCTGGATGCAGCCCACCCCCACCCCCCGGTTGCAGTCGCCCGCGTGGCACTGTGGTTCCGGCGTCTGCTCTAGAGTCACGAAACACAGTAGTAAGGAGTCGATCAATACCACTATGGGACGTGGAGCTCGGTCCTTCGGATGAGATCTAGACCGTATTATCCGAGGTCCCGTATCGCAGTAGGTGCTGGCACGAAAAAAAGATCCCTCACTGCTCAATGGCTATAAGTGCCGAGTATATAGGACAAATTTGCAGCTCTCCATCGGCAAGAGGTGGCTTCTCCATTTGAGTTAAAAATTCTCGAATTTAAAGGGACGTTATACAATGTACAATCATTGTCACACCCCCAAGTCTCAATAAATATACTGCCTTCCGTCTGTACGACCTCCTATGGGGTTAGTTTCACCGGTAGAGGGGAGGGTGGCCACGAAACATTTTCCTAAACGTAACAAACTTTCTACTACTGGAAAAGTTCAGCGAAAGGCTTGTTGCCCCCATCCCTTACACTTTTTGTTGCAGTACTAATAGTCAATTTATATATTAAATATTATAAGTCATGTACTTAGTGGCATATAAGTAAAATTTAGTATTGAAAAAAGTTGACTATCCCCCCACCACCACCACCACCAAATAGAATTTTCAAGTTTTAAGATTTTTTTTAGCTCTCTTTCTTTATTGAAAAGTGCTATTTCAATATAAAATATTTTAGCAGAAAAAAGACTGGGGAGTTTCTAGTATGCCTGGGGTGTAGCATGGTTCCGACTTCGCCTACCCATAAAACTCCTCACTCCTTTGCAAAGCCTCGTCCCTAGAATCACACGCATGAGCAGTTACTATCTGACGTGAAATAAAGTTCAGTTCAGTGGAAGGCCCTGAAAAACAACCAAATTTATAGGGGATAACTAGTATCAAAATATTTAAAAATTTATGTCAATTAAACTGGAATTCAATTATCCAACAAATAACATTAATGGAGTTATATTCTTCAGGCGAGAGAACAGTGACTTAGAATCGTTTTCGAAAATTCAAGCTACCCGGCTGAAAACAACTTGACAAGCAAAAAAAAAAAAAAAAAACAAAAAAAGGAAATTGTCCAAACTTGAAAATACATACGCGTCGGAACCGCGGGGGGGGGGGGGGGGGGGGGGGGGGGGGGTTGGGGGGTTAGCCCCCACTTTTTTTTCCAAATATAGACTTAGTATAGACATTGAACATTGCTGCGTAGGTTTAGCCCCCCCCCCCTACTTTCCATGGACACGATGCAGTATAGGTTTAAAATGGGGAAAGTAGTGGTGGTTTGAAAAGAAATTGACACTGAAGTTCGAAACCCCCCCCCCCTACACACACACACACGAAATAGGATTTTCGTGTTTGAACAGTGGACATTTTTTTTTAGCTTGTCCAGTTTTTTTTGAAGGTCTAAAAAATATTTCTTACACTTTGCCCCCCCCCCCCCACAACTTTCACTTTGCTTCCGACGCCACTGAAATCCTATTTCGGGGGCGGGGTGAGTTTGGGGTTAGATTCAACTTCTTCTATAGTATCAAATTTAAATTTTCTCCCTACTATACTACATTAACCTTATCTGACCCTTACCCTTACAAAAAGTGGGTCGGCCTTTCAATGAACATATTCAGTAAAGTAAATAAAGTTATGTCTGAAAAAATAGGCCGTTATTCCTGTATGCCCAGAGAAAATAAATATGGAGTTTCCATCATTGGATCGGGTGATCGGATCCGGTCTTCAGAAGTTCGATTGATAAAGTATTAAGGCAGAAAATTGAAAAATCTCGAATAACCCCGGCTCGGGTTTGTTTACCTAGTTTTACCAACACTCGTAGCGAACACCCCTGCCACCTAGCGTTATAATGCGGCACTAAATTTTGACAGCTGTATTCGTCTTCATTGAATATGCTTCATTCTTTGTGTGATTGTATTCACGTTCGTAATAGAGATAATCATTTAAGAAACTGTATATCAATTTAAAAGAAAGTAAAATGAATTTACAAGAATAAAGCAACATAGAAGTAAGGGCAAAATGAAGAAGGATAAAAGTCAAAGTGAAATGTAATAACGACGAATATGAAAACAGTAAAGTGACATATAATTACAATAATAACAAAGCATAAAGAAGTAGGCAGAATAAGAATAAAAGCAAGATACAAAGACTTTTGGCGGTAATTCCCTTCCATAGAAATTCCTTTAAAACGCTACTCCTTCTACAATTTTGGTCTGATTTCAATATAACTTGGCACACAAGTAGACTACACTTAGATACATAGAATAGTGCATCGGTTTTTGATTTTGATGAACGGTGTTGCCATGGTTACTAAAAATAGAATTTTCTGTGAAATTCCTTTAAAACGCTACTCCTTCTACAATTTTGGTCTGATTTCAATATAACTTGGCACACAAGTAGACTACACTAAGATACATAGAATAGTGCATCGGTTTTTGATTTCGATGAACGGTGTTGGCATGGTTACTAAAAAAAGAATTTTCTGTGAAATTCCTTTAAAACACTACTCCTTCTACAGTGTTGGTCTGATTTCAATATAACTTGGCACACAAGTAGACTACACTAAGATACATAGAATAGTGCATCGGTTTTTGATTTCGATGAACGGTGTTGCCATGGTTACTAAAAATAGAATTTTCTGTGAAATTCCTTTAAAACGCTACTTCTTCTACAATTTTGGTCTGATATCAATATAACTTGGCACACAAGTAGACTACACTAAGATACATAGAATAGTGCATCGGTTTTTGATTTCGATGAACGGTGTTGCCATGGTTACTAAAAATAGAATTCTCTGTGAAATTCCTTTCAAACACTACTCCTTCTACAGTGTTGGTCTGATTTCAATATAACTTGGCACACAAGTAGACTACACTAAGATACAAAGAATAGTGCATCGGTTTTTGATTTCAACGAACGGTGTTACCATAGTTACTAAAAATAGAATTTTCTGTGAAATTCCTTTAAAACGCTTCTCCTTCTACAGTTTTAGTTTGATTTCAAAATAAGTTGGCACACAAGTAGACTACACAAAGATACATAAAATAGTGCAATGGTTTTTGATAAGTACAAACCAGTAGAGCTACAGTCTCGACAGAGACTTCTGGTTTCTCTGATAACATTGGACAAAGATATGCATACTTAAATATCATCATTTCATGCACTTTTTTCGGTACATATTAGATGAAAGCATGCTAACCGCTTTTCAGTACTTTCAGTACTTTGATTCACATATATCATGCAATTTTCATTCTTCTTATAAAAAATGAAAAGAAAATTGGAGGTAGCCTTTATTGCAGTGAAAAGGGGCATGTCAAAACACAAAATTTGGATTTATTCTATCCAACTTCGTATTTTATAGGTCGAATGGGTTTACATAACGCCAACAAACGATTACAATAATGTATTAGTTTCTAAAAAAATAAATAATTCTTACATTATGAAATAATTTTCTCGCCATGTTTTATTTTTCTCTTAACACGCGACGTTCTTTTACGTGGAAAAAAGAGGTAGAGGGAGGAGGGGGTGGGGTAAGGGCGACAAAATTGCAATTTTTACTAATATCATGTAATATATAGAAAAATAAAATATTTCAGCGGTTGATGATGATTTATAGACTTATTTTACTTTTTAAAACTGAAGATAATCCATGCATATTTAAGTCCGCAATAAAAAGAGTGTGTATAAACACTTAAACATGTTCAAAGAGAAAGACTAATCTCGTTTACTTTTAGTTGCAGTGTTTGTTTTTTAAACTCACAAATTGAAATAAAACAGAATAAAATTAATGAATCTGTACCAAAAAATTAATCCCTCAAAATTAATTAGTTTCCAAAGTTGTTTATTAATATTAATATCTAAAAAAAAATAATAGAAATGCCAGCTTTCAATGCATATTCTATAGAGCTACCAGGTAAGCAAGATCAGCGAAACATTTTAGCGCAATTTGACGTCATTTTAACTGTGACGTTATTGTGTTCAATTGTGACGGCAGTCAAGGTTATTGTGACGTGCCTGAGTCGATGCTGCGTTAAAACGTATGCGCAGATCAAGTAGATCGGGCCTCGTTAAATGTATTTTTTTTTACACTTTAATATGATGACGTCACAATATACTATTTTTGATGCCGTTGCATTGTGGCAACGTCATGTCATAGATACGGCGCCATTTGGTAGTGA
>NW_026928808.1:0-35486 GCF_032062105.1 Saccostrea cuccullata | reverse complement strand
CGCGCATGTTTTAACGTGTGATACAGTGTGAAAATAAGCGAAAATTAGCGACATCAATCAACCAAACTTGTAAGAGATTTATTAGGACCCGACACTCCAAACAACACTTATATTACATTATAGATATGTTTTCGCATAGAGCAGATTAATATTTGATTTGAATTATGCAATTAGTTTCGGCTATTAAGAGGCCCCATCAGGGGTCACGAACATGAATCATGGTGTTAGTTTTAGGTGAGACCGGATTATCTCGTCACCTATATTCTTGTGTTTGCTGTAAGCTATGATTGGTTGAGAATTAAATAAAGTTTTGCATTCTGGATTTCTAAGAATGGTGTTCCAATATTTCAGAATTCGTTTTTTATCATTAACTTTTTTATCAATAAGCAGCGGCTGTGTCAACATCCATCTTCTTAACCCAATAAAGATACAATAACACTTAACTTTTGCAAAATAATCTATGTGGCGGCCGCCATATAAATTATGTGGCGGCCGCCAAATAATAAGTGGCGGCCGCCAGATATATAAGTGGCGGGCGCCAAATAATAAGTGGCGGCCGGCAGATAAAATATTTTTCGGACGTGGCACCAACGGGCTTCATACTACACTAATTAAGTTCTTTCAAATGAAACCATTGTGGCAACGCACTTTGAAAAAATTACGCACTTTGAACAATTTTTTCAAAGTGCGTTAAAATTGGGACAAAATCAACGCACTTTGAAAAAAAATTTCAAAGTGCGTTAAGAGATTACTTCAATATATTTTACCATGGAGATACTTAACGCGCTTTGAAAAAAATATGTAAAAACGAAAATTCTGGATTTAGATTTTAGTAATAGAAAAATTCTATTTCAGTGAACATTATTTATTTTCAAAGAACTTATATATTTATTTTACTTCACCCGTCGAGAAGAGAAGACGGCCGGTAGATGATCTCTCAGCCTATAACCCAAAAAAGGTTAATCCGCATTTTCAATGCCTATACGATGTATGTCTTTCCAAAATAAGTGGGGGATAAGCCCCCCTCCCCTTGCCTTTCGCCCGGTTTCGATGCCTATGCTATACCTAAACAATGGATAAATGTATTTATATTACTGCTGTGAGGTTGAAAACTATCAATAATTGAATTAATTAAATTAAAACAGATGAAAACTACAAATTTTTAAGTACAGTAAAATGTATGAGAGAGAAAGATTTTTTCATAGTCTTGAAAAATCAAATTGCCCCTCTTTCTTAAGATAAATACTTTGCTGTAAGTCGTTCACTTTTAGCCCCCCCCCCCATCTACATATTACAGACTAGAAATTTTAGACAGAAACGGCAATAATAATATCAAACAATCATCTCTCTATTTTTTCTAAAAGACCCATTTCCCTTTTATAATGTTAATCAAAACCTTAAATATTCAAAAGTCAATATCTTAGGTCCTGATTTGACCTTATCACCAAAAAGTTATCCAACTAGGGTCAATTATTTATCATACCGATTATTTCTAAGATTATCAAGCAAGCTTTACATTTTTTTTTTTCAAAGTGCGATAATATGATCGATATTAACGCACTTTGAAAAGAAATTTGATTTTTTCAAAGTGCGTTAGCTTGGTCCCAAATTTAACGCACTTTGAAAAAATTTTTCAAAGTGCGTAATTTTTCAAAGTGCGTTGTAACAAACCATGGTCAATGACCTTGTGACCTTGACTGTGTCCTATATGCTAAAATAGTTTTTTGGAACTTTGTTGCCGACGGGCGCATGGTGTTTCACAAACACATCTTGTTTTAAGGACGGATGATACAAACAAACTTTTGTCAAAAATTTTGAAAATAACAACTTGGGTCATGTTTTAAGAATAAAATGAATAGGTTTCACCGCGTAGTTTTTAAATTTTTATTCAAATTTGCACAAACATGGAATTTGAAGTAAAGTCAGGGATCATAAACATGATTTAAATACCACCATTAGTGCAGTTCAAGAATATTTCTCGAATTCAGAAGGGTAGAATTTGAATGTCACAGAAGGTTTACAATTTCTTTATATTCTAGAAATTTATTATTTGCATCAGTTGCATACCAATCCAGGCATCCATTTTTTGTCCCCCGCTTGAAAAGTGGGGGATATTAATTTGGGTTTGTCCGTCCGTCCGTCTGTCCGTCCGTCTTTCTGTCTGTCTGTAACGCTTTTGTTTCCACACGATATCTCGAGAACCCTTTGAGCTTTTGGAATGAAATTTAGCATAGCAAATCCCTATGGACTAAAGAAGACCCCTATTGATTTTGAGGTCAAAAGGTCAAAGGTCAAGGTCATAAATAAGCAAATTCTGTCTGTTAAAACACTTTCGTTTCCACACGATATTTCTAGAACCATTTGAGCTATTGCAATGAAATTTTATATAACAACTCCCTGTGGCCTAATGAAGACCCCTATTGATTTTGAGGTCAAAAGGTCAAAGTTCAAGGTCGTAAATTTATACATTCTGTCTGTGTGTAATACTATCATTTCCGGGCGATATTTCAAGAAGATTTTGAGCTTATGCAATGTAATCTTATACCAAAACTCCCTAGGACGTCTCTCGCCCCTCTCAAAGTGCCCCGCCCCGTTTGTTTTATTAGTATTTATAGTATTACATGTCGCTATTTTTAGCGCAGGGGCATGAGGAGAGTTATTGCGTATAAAACAGGTTCTCGGCGGACTTTATGTTCTTATTATATCTATTGGAACTGTTTAATAAAGGCTAAATAAATCAAACTCCATGGATTGTGTAAAATTTTGAGAATACCGAACATGAAAACATGAATATATGCATGTATGTGACTTCGATTCTGCATATACCTCACACCGTTTAAAGCGATTCCGTGGTCTAGTGGTTATGTCTCTCGCTTCAAATGTGAGAGGTCCCGGGATCGAATTTCGGTTGATCCTTTCTTTCTTTTTCTTTATTTTTAAATACTTTTTTTTTTTACTAAATGATAGTATTCAGCATGTGAAATGAAAAATTTATGAGGTTATAAAATCATCATTACAGTGTGATAAACATTCCATATAAAAAAATCTTCTATACACATAATAAAGAATAAGCAATCAAATCTTTATATGCATATTGACATACATGTATTTTATTTGCTTCAGTATACATGTATACATTTAATAATTCTACAAATTCAGTCAGGGGGAGCCGACTTTTTCCCTAAGCGGGGGACACGAATTCTCTGAATTAGCTTGTTGTTTGTATCATCTGTCCTTAACAAGGATGTTCACTGCATTTTTGTTTTTGACAGTAAATCCTCAAAGTTTGCATATAGAGGAAAGACCTACTTTTTTTTATAAAAATAAATTTTTATGACATATTAATTATTAGAATCTTTTCGAGAAATATTCTTGAAGTGCATTAAGTCAGGGATCATAAACACGATTTAAATACCACCATTAATGCAGTTCAAGAATATTCCTCGAATTCTCGAAAAGAAAGACTTGTGTAGTTTCGTGGTTAGCGTGCAGTCTGGTCTCCAAAGAAACAGTTAAGGTTCGAACCCGACGGATACCATTATATTATTAAATTTGCCGTGAAATATTTTCCTCGAAAAAATTCTTATAATAAATAATTAATTCATAAAATGAACATGTGTTTTATATACTGTAGAAGTACTTTTATCCGCGTGGTATTAATTTACGCTATGTACGCGGTCACAAATATTCCGCGGAAATTAGTCCCATCGAACTTAATTCAAATATAAGGCATATAAGGAGAATTTTAAGATATCCGCGTAATTTTCTACTAGCGGATTAAACAGAAATAGAGATTCCGCGGAATTATGACCCCGTGGAAAAAAGTACGTTTACAGTATGTGAAACTATTGGTTTTCTGCACGCTATGTTCGCAAATCTCATATTTGTAAAGAAAAGAAAAAAGATTTCACACTTTCAATTGAATTTTGATTCTGTTGTACAAATAGAGAAAAGAAAAGAATATGATATAGGAGGTAAAAGTAAAAATTTAATCAACAATAACAATATTGGGAATGTCTATAAAAAATCCATCAAAGTTTCGTATAACATATAAATGAATCTTCAGTTCTTCATTTCGATGCTTTACATACATTGGTAAAATTACACATATGTAGTATGCTGAAAGACTTTACTGGGCTAGATTACGCGTATTTATATTTGCGTAGTACAGTTTTTTTTTAACATTTTGTAGTATTACATGTGTATGTGGTAAACTACAATAATAACAAATGAGACATTCAACAATTGAGTATTTGAAATACTCACAAGTCAAAATCTATATGTAGTACATAATTATAACGACACGCCAGAAATTTCTGTTTTCGTGTGCACATCTTCGTTTGCCAAGGAAGAAGTTCCGCTCAGACTCTGCTTTTTTCAGCAATTTAAAGAAAAGGATGTCATTATGCAATAAGAATGGGATGAAAATTAAGGGCAAGTTAATCATGTTGGATTTCAAGGTCAAATTATCCGGCACCTTTTCGGGACAAATGGACGAAAAGGGGTAACACGCAGAGCTGCGGTTCTTGGCTTAAAATTTTGAATTGAATGGAGAGGTAGGGAAAAAACCCAAATAAAAAAAAAATTAAAAAAAAATATAGTGCTCAATCGGTCGGACACCCAACTCCAATATTGTTTGTTGGCTTAGCCATTGGTTTTCGCCTTAAGTTCATTAGAATTTGTATCTTTCTTCAAACATCTCTTTTTAAATCTAGAATAAAAATATTTCATAGTCAGTATGTCTGCCAAACAGATAAGAGCAATGATTCCAAAAATGTTCCAAAGGGACGGTGGAGGCCGACGGACTACGAACGTCTGCCGGAAGTTGATGTCCCAGACGACACCATCCAAGTGATTCTGAGTACACAAGACGAACAGGATATGAAAGATCTGGTGGCTGTTTCCTATGAAGTCAAAAGTCCCTGGTGAGAGACGTTCTGGGAGTTTTGTGGAGTAGAAGAAGCAGACGCCAAACATACTGGCCATCTGTTTAAGATGGTGAGCTATCCCGTCCGTCCACTCACAGTTCCAGATCCTATGGAGAATTGGAATGTTGGACAAAAGATATATTGCACCTGGACCCGAAACTGTTAAGGCTGTCCGTCGTTTGGAATTAAGGTCATGAAGTTTAGCTTTGGACATCGATCCAAAGACGGTACTAAGTATAGCAAGTACTGAACCGAAGTAAAACACGTTCCTCAGAAGAACCGACTCCAAGAAACATTGATCCAAAGAATAATATGTATTATACCGGGAAACTGGAGGATTGATTTAACCAAATGTCAGCTGTGATCCATTAGAATCAGCTGTACACCTGGATCCTCTCCTGAAGTAGAAGTTGGGGTGGGGGGTGGGGGGGGGCTGAAACCTTTCCAACCCCTCATCAAATCAGAATAAACAAAAACTCACCCAAATTATCACTAATTAGTACATGAGTACTCTATTCTCACTTACACATTCTTTATGGATAATCTCATTCACACTCCCTAACAAATCCTCACATTATAGTATATATATCTCACACTTAGATGTAATTTAATGAGGCAACCCAAACATAAATTGTAGACTTGAAGCAACATGTATGAAAATGATGCACTGTATTTTATTAAAAATTTTCACTATTCTTTTTAACCATCAATTCCCAATACATGTAAAATGTGATTGATACCAAAAAAGAGAAGCTCACCCCCTCCGTAAAATTTGGGTGTATAACTTTTGAATGGATGGGGCTATATATGACATTCATAATTTCACAAGTGTATTTCTTTTGACAAGACTTAATTGCTTGCAAATGGACTTGCTTAAAAAACTTTAACCTGGTCACTCATCTTGAAAATATAGGTCAGACCCAGCATCCAAAGCAAGTCTGATAGTGTCCATACCTTGATGCATCATCCATGCCTGAGTTTGGTCCTGACAGGGCTTATAGTTACTAGTTTCTAGTTGAAGTAAGCTTATTTTCAGCATTACGAGTATCTGTGAAATTTTCAATAATCTGACATCAGTTTTTATGAAATTTTTGGTGTCTAATATGTAAAAGTCAATTACTGTAAAGGCCAAAAAAATAACATTTCATGATACTGGTAATATGTACGGCCCATTAAGGAACATAATGGAATTTAATGTTTGGAATGGATTGATGGCATTACTTATAGTAAAGGGTATACAACCATGAAAAACATTTAAAAAAGAAAACTTATTTTCAGAAAGATAGAAATCTTGTTATGGTTGTTCAAGAAGTGGTTGACAATGACTGTAACTGAAAAGAGAATTAGCAGAAATGGTTAGAATAGATTCAGAGAGACCACCCCTAGCTCAATCAGTGTATATCAAAGAGAACCAGATATGATGGTATTTAATGAGACTTCATTTATTTTTAGTTTGGTTTCAAAATATGTGTAACAGCTATCTTCTTAAACTCCATCAAAAATACATTATGCTTGCTGGAAAACATTTTAGATCATCCAGAAGGATTTAGTAACAATGCTAAAAGTCCATTACACAAGGATGGCCAAAAAAATTAACCTTTTACATTTCACTTTGGTAGTCATGAATTTCATTAAATGAGATATCAGATTGAAATTTATAATGTTCAACCCAAGTCCTTCAATACTTCAAAGGTAAATAGCCAATATTTCAGAAGATTGTGCTGAATTTTCTAGTAATGTGCAAAGTCTCAAATTAATTAAATGGGACAACCTTCTGTAAAACCAAAGGCATAAAGGGCTTGAGAGTCATCTGACTCAACTCACACTCTTTTCTCAACTTTGGAAGAAATACAAAGATGATGTTTTAAAGGATGATAAATGTAGTGTTTTGTCATACAGACAGTTAGACAGACAATGATTGAGATATAAGTATGACACTGACCAGACCTGTTTCCTGTCATACAGACAGATAGACAGACAATGATTGAGATATAAGTAAGACACTGACCAGATCTGTTTCCTGTCATACCAACAGTAAGACAGACAATGATTGAGATATAAGTAAGACACTGACCAGACCTGTTTCCTGTCATACAGACAGATACTAGTAGACTGACAATGATTGAGATATAAGTATGACACTGACCAGATCTGTTTCCTGTCATACAGACAGTTAGACAGACAATGATTGAGATATAAGTATGACACTGACAAGACCTGTTTCCTGTCATACAGACAGATAGACAGACAATGATTGAGATATAAGTATGACACTGACCAGATCTGTTTCCTGTCATACAGACAGTTAGACAGACAATGATTGAGATATAAGTATGACACTGACCAGATCTGTTTCCTGTCATACAGACAGACAGACAGACAATGATTGAGATATAAGTATGACACTGACCAGACCTGTTTCCTGTCATACAGACAGACAGACAATGATTGAGATATAAGTATGACACTGACCAGATCTGTTTCCTGTCATACAGACAGACAGACAATGATTGAGATATAAGTATGACACTGACCAGACCTGTTTCCTGTCATACAGACAGACAGACAGACAATGATTGAGATATAAGTATGACACTGACCAGACCTGTTTCCTGTCATACAGATAGACAGACAATGATTGAGATATAAGTATGACACTGACCAGATCTGTTTCCTGTCATACAGACAGATAGACAGACAATGATTGAGATATAAGTATGACACTGACCAGACCTGTTTCCTGTCATACAGACAGATAGACAGACAATGATTGAGATATAAGTATGACACTGACCAGACCTGTTTCCTGTCATACAGACAGACAGACAGACAATGATTGAGATATAAGTATGACACTGACCAGATCTGTTTCCTGTCATACAGACAGACAGACAATGATTGAGATATAAGTATGACACTGACCAGATCTGTTTCCTGTCATACGGACAGACAGACAGACAATGATTGAGATATAAGTATGACACTGACCAGATCTGTTTCCTGTCATACATACAGATAGACAGACAATGATTGAGATATAAGTATGACACTGACCAGACCTGTTTCCTGTCATACGGACAGAGAGACAGACAGACAATGATTGAGATATAAGTATGACACTGACCAACCAGTTTCCTGTCATACCAATAGTAAGACAGGCAATGATTGAGATATAAGTATGACACTGACCAGATCTGTTTCCTGACATACAGACAGACAGACAATGATTGAGATATAAGTATGACACTGACCAGATCTGTTTCCTGTCATACAGACAGTCAGACAGACAATGATTGAGATATAAGTATGACACTGACCAGACCTGTTTCCTGTCATACAGACAGACAGACAATGATTGAGATATAAGTATGACACTGACCAGACCTGTTTCCTGTCATACGGACAGACTAGGGCTGTCACGGTTCCAAAATTTTTCGGGTCGGGTCGGTTCTGATTTTTTGAGGTTCGGTTTCGGGTTTCTCGGGTCGGGTAGGTAATGGAAGAAAAGCTCATGATTTATATTATTTTCAACAATAAAAAGAATATTCTCATTTAATCTTAGAAATTGCAACATTATAACTAGTTAAAAGTAGCCTCCTGACTAGACAACAACTGTACCAAATTATTTTTAAATCACCTTTCAGGGTTTCAGATTGAAATAAGTAACTACAGGACATCTGGCATATTTACCAGAAAAGTTATAGGCCATTCTTTCCTAAACTTCCTAAAATTATAGGCCAATAGAAAAGTTAAACTAACTCAGATTTCTGTCAGACTTTTACAAAATGGTCATTTTATTACATAAAATATTCAAAATTGTATATTAATTTTCCTTTTAATAAGGTGGAAATATTATTTTGTTTCTTTTAAACAAAATTAATATATTGAAACAGAATGGTAATTGTTTTTTTTTTAATTCCATTCAATGGGTATTTAACTTATATTAGTCCCACCTTTCATTACATGTAAATGTATTTATTTCTTGGGATTACAATTTTTAAGAATAGTAATCCAAAAATTAGACTTGTATCTCTGATGATATTCAATGTATAATTACGTTTAAAGATTACCTAGACTATTTTTTTCCCTTTGTAAAACCTTGCAACATTGTCCGTTTCCTGCTATTAGTCCGACCCCATATTCAATCATGGCAGTAAAAATAACAACATGGCATGGATTCCTTCGATGTTTTAAACATTCATCACTACTTTATGCTCCTTGCAGTTGGGTTTGGAAATAAAATTATAGAGTATTTTGTCAAGATCTATTTATACCAAAATGTCATTGGCTGATTGAATCGGCAGTTGCAGAAAGTAGAGAAAAACAATCGGATCTGAATGGAGGAAAAATTATACGACAGGCCTTTACATACAGAAGATAATCGGCATTGTGTCTGTTCAATGTTAAACTTATAGGCCAACATGGCAGGTAAACTTTTATTGGCAAATGGCCAACGCCAATCTGAAACCCTGCCTTTTAATGACAATTTACTAACAAAACTCTCGTTTTTGACGCCATTTTATTTTATAGTAAAATCTACTCCAGTTATACAAATCGGAACCGAACCGAATTCCAGAAAAACGGAACCGTACCCGACCCGAATTAATTGTTCCGCGGTTCCGGGTCATTTCGGGTACCCGTGACAGCCCTAGGACAGACAGACAGACAGACAATGATTGAGATATAAGTATGACACTGACCAACCAGTTTCCTGTCATACCAACAGTAAGACAGGCAATGATTGAGATATAAGTATGACACTGACCAGACCTGTTTCCTGTCATACAGACAGTCAGACAGACAATGATTGAGATATAAGTATGACACTGACCAGACCTGTTTCCTGTCATACAGACAGTCAGACAGACAATGATTGAGATATAAGTATGACACTGACCAGATCTGTTTCCTGTCATACAGACAGATAGACAGACAATGATTGAGATATAAGTATGACACTGACCAGACCTGTTTCCTGTCATACAGACAGACAGACAGACAGACAGACAATGATTGAGATATAAGTATGACACTGACCAGACCTGTTTCCTGTCATACAGACAGACAGACAATGATTGAGATATAAGTATGACACTGACCAGATCTGTTTCCTGTCATACGGACAGACAGACAGACAGACAATGATTGAGATATAAGTATGACACTGACCAGACCTGTTTCCTGTCATACCAACAGTAAGACAGGCAATGATTGAGATATAAGTATGACACTGACCAGACCTGTTTCCTGTCATACAGACAGTCAGACAGACAATGATTGAGATATAAGTATGACACTGACCGGACTGGTTTCCTGTCATACAGACAGATAGACAGACAATGATTGAGATATAAGTATGACACTGACCAGACCTGTTTCCTGTCATACAGACAGATAGACAGACAATGATTGAGATATAAGTATGACACTGACCAGACCTGTTTCCTGTCATACAGACAGTTAGACAGACAATGACTGAGATATAAAAATGACACTGACCAGATCTGTTTCCTGTCATACAGACAGACAGACAGACAATGATTGAGATATAAGTATGACACTGACCAGACCTGTTTCCTGTCATACAGACAGTTAGACAGACAATGACTGAGATATAAAAATGACACTGACCAGATCTGTTTCCTGTCATACAGACAGATAGACAGACAATGATTGAGATATAAGTATGACACTGACCAGACCTGTTTCCTGTCATACCAACAGTTAGACAGGCAATGATTGAGATATAAGTATGACACTGACCAGATCTGTTTCCTGTCATACAGACAGACAGACAGACAGACAATGATTGAGATATAAGTATGACACTGACCAGACCTGTTTCCTGTCATAAAGACAGACAGACAGACAATGATTGAGATATAAGTATGACACTGACCAGACCTGTTTCCTGTCATACAGACAGATAGACAGACAATGATTGAGATATAAGTATGACACTGACCAGACCTGTTTCCTGTCATACAGACAGTTAGACAGACAATGACTGAGATATAAAAATGACACTGACCAGATCTGTTTCCTGTCATACAGACAGACAGACAGACAGACAATGATTGAGATATAAGTATGACACTGACCAGACCTGTTTCCTGTCATACAGACAGTTAGACAGACAATGACTGAGATATAAAAATGACACTGACCAGATCTGTTTCCTGTCATACAGACAGATAGACAGACAATGATGGAGATATAAGTATGACACTGACCAGATCTGTTTCCTGTCATACCAACAGTAAGACAGACAATGATTGAGATATAAGTAGGACACTGACCAGACCTGTTTCCTGTCATACAAACAGACAGACAATGATTGAGATATAAGTAAGACACTGACCAGATCTGTTTCCTGTCATACAGACAGATAGACAGACAATGATTGAGATATAAGTATGACACTGACCAGACCTGTTTCCTGTCATACCAACAGTTAGACAGGCAATGATTGAGATATAAGTATGACACTGACCAGATCTGTTTCCTGTCATACAGACAGACAGACAGACAATGATTGAGATATAAGTATGACACTGACCAGATCTGTTTCCTGTCATACGGACAGACAGACAGACAGACAATGACTGAGATATAAGTAAGACACTGACCAGACCTGTTTCCTGTCATACAAAAAGTTAGACAGACAATGACTGAGATATAAAAATGACACTGACCAGATCTGTTTCCTGTCATACAGACAGACAGACAATAATTGAGATATAAGTATGACACTGACCAGATCTGTTTCCTGTCATACGGACAGACAGACAGACAGACAATGATTGAGATATAAGTATGACACTGACCAGACCCGTTTCCTGTCATACAGACAGTTAGACAGACAATGATTGAGATATAAGTATGACACTGACCAGATCTGTTTCCTGTCATACGGACAGACAGACAGACAGACAATGATTGAGATATAAGTATGACACTGACCAGATCTGTTTCCTGTCATACAGACAGATAGACAGACAATGATTGAGATATAAGTATGACACTGACCAGATCTGTTTCCTGTCATACAGACAGATAGACAGACAATGATTGAGATTTAAGTAAGACACTGACCAGACCTGTTTCCTGTCATACCAACAGTTAGACAGACAATGACTGAGATATAAGTATGACACTGACCAACCAGTTTCCTGTCATACCAACAGTAAGACAGGCAATGATTGAGATATAAGTATGACACTGACCAGACCTGTTTCCTGTCATACAAACAGTTAGACAGACAATGACTGAGATATAAAAATGACACTAACCAGATCTGTTTCCTGTCATACAGACAGACAGACAATAATTGAAATATAAGTATGACACTGACCAGATCTGTTTCCTGTCGTACGGACAGACAGACAGACAGACAATGATTGAGATATAAGTATGACACTGACCAGACCTGTTTCCTGTCATACAAACAGACAGACAGATAATGATTGAGATATAAGTATGACACTGACCAGATCTGTTTCCTGTCATACCAACAGTAAGACAGACAATGATTGAGATATAAGTATGACACTGACCAGATCTGTTTCCTGTCATACCAACAGTTAGACAGACAATGATTGAGATATAAGTATGACACTGACCAGACCTGTTTCCTGTCATACAGACAGATAGACAGACAATGATTGAGATATAAGTATGACACTGACCAGATCTGTTTCCTGTCATACAGACAGATAGACAGACAATGATTGAGATATAAGTATGACACTGACCAGACCTGTTTCCTGTCATACAGACAGATAGACAGACAATGATTGAGATATAAGTATGACACTGACCAGATCTGTTTCCTGTCATACAGACAGATAGACAGACAATGATTGAGATATAAGTATGACACTGACCAGACCTGTTTCCTGTCATACAGACAGATAGACAGACAATGATTGAGATATAAGTATGACACTGACCAGACCTGTTTCCTGTCATACAGACAGATAGACAGACAATGATTGAGATATAAGTATGACACTGACCAGATCTGTTTCCTGTCATACAGATAGACAGACAATGATTGAGATATAAGTATGACACTAACCAGACCTGTTTCCTGTCATACAGACAGACAGACAGACAATGACTGAGATATAAGTATGACACTGACCAGACCTGTTTCCTGTCATACAGACAGGTAGACAGACAATGATTGAGATATAAGTATGACACTGACCAGATCTGTTTCCTGTCATACGGACAGATAGACAGACAATGATTGAGATATAAGTATGACACTGACCAGATCTGTTTCCTGTCATACAGACAGATAGACAGACAATAATTGAGATATAAGTATGACACTAACCAGACCTGTTTCCTGTCATAAAGACAGTTAGACAGACAATGATTGAGATATAAGTATGACACTGACCAGATCTGTTTCCTGTCATAAAGACAGATAGACAGACAATGATTGACATAAGTATGACACTATAACCATATCTGTTTCCTGACATACAGACAGACAGACAATGATTGAGATACAAGTATGACACTGACCAGACCTGTTTCCTGTCATACAGACAGACAGACAGACAATGATTGAGATATAAGTATGACACTGACCAGATCTGTTTCCTGTCATACAGACAGATAGACAGACAATGATTGAGATATAAGTATGACACTGACCAGACCTGTTTCCTGTCATACCAACAGTAAGACAGGCAGTGATTGAGATATAAGTATGACACTGACCGAACTGGTTTCCTGTCATACAGACAGATAGACAGACAATGACTGAGATATAAATATGACACTGACCGGACTGGTTTCCTGTCATACAGACAGTTAGACAGACAATGATTGAGATATAAGTATGACACTGACCAGATCTGTTTCCTGTCATACAGACAGTTAGACAGACAATGATTGAGATATAAGTATGACACTGACCAGATCTGTTTCCTGTCATACAGATAGACAGACAATGATTGACATAAGTATGACACTATAACCATATCTGTTTCCTGACATACAGACAGACAGACAATGATTGAGATACAAGTATGACACTGACCAGATCTGTTTCCTGTCACTTCGTCATATTGGTCCAGAATATCATCCAAACTCTCCAGAGATTCCTGCAAAGCTGCTTCTCTGAAAAACAAAAATATACACTACATTAACACCTTATAACTAATCAATATCTGAAGAGAATAAGAGAGGAAATGTTTTTTTCGAGAATTGTTTTTTTTGCTTTTAACATATTCATTTCTTTTAATAGACAAGCATCAAAAGAATATTGGAATTGAGTTTATCAGAGTTGTCTCTCTTTCAGCATGAGATTAAGTTATCAAATTCAAAATGTTAGACCACATGATATTTGTCTGAACTGTAACAAGAGGTTTATGAGCATGTGTAACTTTTTCTTTTCTCACTTATTAATTTGTAAAAAAAATTATGTCCACTTTGTCCAATCAGAATGAACACTAATTACAGTAAAGCAAGCTTATAAAATGTTATCTTACTATACAGTAATCAGTTTATTATCAATTTATCTTTACAATTAGAAGTGTTGTTTTTTAAACTCTTATTCAATAAGATAAAAAATTATTAACCATTCCCTGACTTGTTTTTCACCCGCTTAACAAAGATGACTGTATTTGAATTTTATATCTATAACCATGTTGTCTTTGAGGGAAAAAAAAGGTTTTGCCCACATGTTTCTTTATCCAAGACCTCTTTTGATTCGTTTTCTGTCCTAAACACCAGAAACTTAATAATTTTAAACAAACACAAATACAGTATCTGCATTTAAATTTGACAATTTGGAAACAATAGTTCTCAAGACCATCAACACGTACCATACTGATTTTTTTACCTTAGATTTTAAGGACTTTTACTCACTCAGGGTTTACTGGATTCTTGTGAACTTTCACCTCATCATGTTCCCGCTGAAACCATATCCAGGAAGTGACCTTATCATGCTGCAGTGCCATCTGGTGACACAATTCTTGGACTTTTGTTTCATTCTTCACCATAGAAATCTTCTGAAGCTCAGCAAATCTTTTCTTGGCCAAATATCTTCTGACAGCTTTAAAAACAATATTAAATCTCAAAATCTTTGGAAAAGCAGATTAGAACATTAAGAAATAGTTTAACTCATCAAAATTCAGACTGTCAGACATGCATGCTCATATTTGCTCTTTTATAAAACTTTGAAAATTAATTGAAATACAAAATTTGACAATTGATTTAAATCAAAATTTACAAAATCTTTATATGATGACTTTGATTGACAGAGATGACAAATAGGATTCAGCGTAATGTGGCTTTATCAATATTCTTTGAGCATCAATTTTCGAGGAATTTGTTGTTTAATTAACAGATCTACAAAATTAAATGTTTATTGACTTATAGAAATATGTTATTCATTTGTATAGGCAATGTTTTTGTCCACAAAATTACATATCCTTGAAAAAGTCATTTTTACAAAATACAGGAAAATTGCTGCCAATGAAAATTGATAAAACCACAGTATCTGAAAAGGATCTGATCCTGGACTATGATGACCTTGACCTATTTGATCTTGACTAAAATAACCCTCCCTTACCTGATTGACAAAGGACAATTTTCTTCTTGACTTCATTGGACACTTGGTCAATTTTCCTTAAATCTTCCTCATGGAAAAACACCTTAGATTTTCCAATCTAAAAAGATTCAAAGATAAAACATAAACTAGAACTGTCCAAACGGGACAAAATACCCCCCGCTGGGTTTTTCAGAAGTAAGTTTTTCCATAAGAAAGATATGGACAGGACACGAATTATGAAATTTTTCTTCCAGCGACCTTGAACTTCCCCAAATGACCTTGGGTCAAGGTCAAGACATACCCTTGGGTCATGGGCAATCTTTATGTGAAATGACAACCTACCAAGTTTATCCATAGGAAAGATATGGACTGGACACGAATTATGATTTTTTTCTTCCAGTGACCTTGAAATTCCCCGAATGACCTTGGGTCAAGGTCATGACACACCCTTGAGTCATGGTCTATCTTTCTGTGAAATGAAAACCTACCAAGTTTATCCATAAGAAAGATATGGACAGGACACGAATTATGAAACTTTTCTTCCAATGACCTTGAACTTCCCAAAATGACCTTGGGTCAAGGTCATGACACACCCTTCGGTCATGGGCAATCTTTGTGTGAAATGAGAACCTACCAAGTTTATCCATCAGAAAGATATGGACCAGACACGAATTATGAAATTTTTCTTCCAGTGACCTTGAACTTTCCCAAATGACCTTGGGTCAAGGTCATGACAAACCCTCGGGTCATGGTCTATCTTTTTGTGAAATTAAAACCTACCAAGTTTATCCATCAGAAAGATATGGACCGGACATGAATTATGAAATTTTCTTCCAGTGACCTTGAACTTCCCCAAATGACCTTGGGTCAAGGTCATGACACAGACTTGGGTCATGGGCAATCTTTGTGTGAAATGAAAACCTACCAAATTTATCCATCAGAAAGATATGGACCAGACATGAAATATGAAATTTTCTTCCAGTGACCTAGAACTTCCCCAAATGACCTTGGGTCAAGGTCATGACACAGCCTTGGGTCATGGGCAATCTTTGTGTGAAATGACAACCTACCAAGCTTATCCATAAGAAAGATATGGACAGGACACGAATTGTGAAATTTTTCTTCCAGTGACCTTGAAGTTCCCCAAATGACCTTGGGTCAAGATCATGACACACCCTTGGGTCATGGGCAATCTTTATGTGAAATGAGAACCTACCAAGTTTATTCATAAGAAAGATATGGACCGGACACAAATTATGAAATTTTTCTTCCAGTGACCTTGAAGTTCCCCAAATGACCTTGGGTCAAGGTCATGACACATCCTTAGTTCATGGGCAATCTTTCTGTGAAATGAGAACCTACCAAGTTTATTCATAAGAAAGATATGGACAGGAAACGAATTATGAAATTTTTCTTCCAGTGACCTTGAAGTTCCCCAAATGACCTTGGGTCAAGGCATGACACACCCTTAGGTCATGGGCAATCTTTGTGTGGAGTAGTAGATTCTAATGTCCCTCTGTAAGAAAGATATGGACCGGACACGATTGCACAGACAGACGGACAGACAGCTAGACGGACGGATGGACAGACGGACAAGGTGATTCCTATATACCCCCCCAAACTTCGTTTGCGGGGGGTATAATAACATGTTTGAAAATTATAATCATCACAAAGATTCAAGTCCCATTAGCATTAATGGCCAAAAAATTTCCAATTGGTGCTTTCTGTCAATTTTGCATCAAAAGGTATTCTGAAATTGTTTATAATAATTTTAATTTTCATACTGTTAGGAAAATATACCATAAAAGCAAAAAGTTTACAAGTGTAAACAGATTGAGAGATGATTAATCTTGAGAGATATGTACAAGAAATTAAGGTCAGACAATACGTTCCCCAGATTTCTGTTTTGTATATCTTTACAATGTATGAAAAATATATAAAATGTTGACTTTAAACCAGTATTTAATCGTTTTTAAAAATTTGAAACACTAAAAATGTGATTTTGGACATTTTTTTTTCTTCGAAAAAGATTACCGATATATAAGAAATGCTATCCTCTAGCTGGTATCTTGCACAAATGCCTGGTAAGGTACCTCAATTTTTTGTGAGTAATCACGTTAAAGCAGCAATACTTCAATGACTAAATATTGAAAAAAAAAATTTATATTTTTGAGGAACGTCTTGTCTGTCCTTAAGTTCATGTGATACATGTCTTTTTATTCAAAACAAAATTTTAATCCATGTGGAAAAATGCTCCAAACAACAGAATTAAATTACATAATTTTCTATTTTATTTACTTATCAATTTAGATTATTTATTTGCCTATTTATTTTATTCCTTTCTTCCTCTTCTTTTTTTTTAACTTTCTATGGGGAATATGTAATCTTACAATTTTTTTTTATAATTATTTTTTCATAAATTTCTCTTTTTTATTTTTTATCTATTTATTTATTTTATACTTTTGTTTTTTTTTTTCTCTTCTCGTCTTTTTTAAATTTATTTTTATTTCTTTTTATTTTTTTTGCAAATTAACTACTGCAGTAACTAAAACTTTCCAACAAGTTTATGAAACCAACAGGGTTTTTCCAAACGATTCTGATAAATCGGGAACTCCTACACAGACAATAGTTGTGTTACCTTGTGACTGGCAGAGTTTGTGTTGAGTCCACAGTAGCGGATGACTTCCTGACATTTCTGTTCGTCGGGGATCATGCTGTGAGGTGGTACAAGGAAGGTCCTCAGTGTCTCATACCTGTCACCACATAGCAAAATAACTTTAATATAGGTGGCAGATAAGGAAACAAAGTTTCTATTTTTTAAAACAAAGGGAAAAATTAAAATAGAATCTTAATCTTCTGTTTTCTTTTAACACAGTTTTTTTACAGCAAGCTACATGACTGATCATATCCAATTTTATATTCTGGAGATAAAGTTTACCGTCAATACAATATTCAAAATTATCATGACAATATCCAACATATAATGTACAGCAAAATTAAAAAAAAAACACTATAACTAAAGAAAAAAGTAAAAGGAATGGTTAAATAGTTAATGACGTTTTTGGTACTACCAGGTAACTAAAAAGTCACGCAAGTCAGGAGTAGCATTTATGGTGACCCTGCAACTTTTTTTCTATACACAACTTGAAAATCCCTGTACTTGAGTAGAAGTATTCATTGTTAACTGAGCAGTATCTATAATGGTAACCATATTAATTTCTCCTAATATTTACATTTCTATAAAGTCCCTGAACTTTAGTTGAGAACAATATCCATGGTAACCATATTATTTTCCTTACTTAAGTCAGGAGCAGTATCCACGGTAACCCTGGTTAATACTTATACTACTAGGAAATCCCTGAACTTGAGTCAGGAACAGTATCCATGGTAACCCTGGTTAATACTTACACTACTAGGAAATCCCTGAACTTGAGTCGGGAACAGTATCTATGGTAACCCTGGTTAATACTTACACTACTAGGAAATCCCTGAACTTGAGTCGGGAGCAGTATCTATGGTAACCCTGGTTAATACTTACACTACTAGGAAATCCCTGAACTTGAGTCGGGAGCAGTATCCATGGTAACCCTGGTTAATACTTACACTACTAGGAAATCCCTGAACTTGAGTCGGGAACAGTATCCATGGTAACCTTGGTTAATACTTACACTACTAGGAAATCCCTGAACTTGAGTCGGGAACAGTATCCTAACCCTGGTTAATACTTACACTACTAGGAAATCCCTGAACTTGAGTCAGGAATAGTATCCATGGTAACCCTGGTTAATACTTACACTACTAGGAAATCCCTGAACTTGAGTCAGGAACAGTATCCATGGTAACCCTGGTTAATACTTACACTACTAGGAAATCCCTGAACTTGAGTCGGGAACAGTATCCATGGTAACCCTGGTTAATACTTACACTACTAGGAAATCCCAGAACTTGAGTCGGGAGCAGTATCTATGGTAACCCTGGTTAATACTTACATTACAGGCGCGGATCCAGAAATTTTTTCCAGGGGGGGTCCACCCAGTTCAAAAAAAAAAATCTAATCCCAGAAATTTCTTGACAAGCAAAAAAAAAAAAAAAAAAAAAAAAAAAAAAAAAAAAAAAAAAAAAAAAACCTTAACTCGCCCAAACATGAAAAACCTATTTCGGGGGGGGGGGGGGGGGGGGGGGGGGGGGGGGGGGGGGGGGATGGGGGGGGGTAGTAAAAACTTCTATTGCTGCCTCAAATCTATCACATTTCATACCCATTTCAAACATATACATGTTCACCAGGGGGGGTCTGCATTTTCAAGGGGGGGGGGGGTCCAAGGTGACTTTTCTCTCATGCTTCAGTATATACATTTTTCAACCGTGGAAATTCCAGGGGGGGGTCCTGACCCCCCCGACCCCCCCTCTAGATCCGCGCATGTACTACTAGGAAATCCCTGAACATGAGTCAGGAATAGTATCCATGGTAACCCTGGTTAATACTTACACTACTAGGAAATCCCTGAACTTGAGTCAGGAAGAGTATCCATGGTTACCCTGGATAATACTTACACTACTAGGAAATCCCTGAACTTGAGTCGGGAGCAGTATCCATGTTTCTTGATCTTGATCGTCTCTGTGATCCCGGTGTACCTCATCTGAGCCAGCACGTATTCTGGGACAAAATGGAGGGGTTTCCTGTCAATGTTAGGTCGGATACAGCGTATAATTTGTGGAGTGGCTGTCTGGATCTTTGTCATCAAGTCTGATAAGGAGTTCTAAAACAAAATAATTTGTTCAGGATCAAATTGACATTGGTATTGTGTACTGTAAAGAACTCTTCTAAACTCATCTCATAGATCTTTCTTTTTTTTTTAATTTTTTAATTTTTACATATATTGATTATACAAGAGTTAATTGATTCCAAAAGTAATGTCACTGTGTCCGTATCTTTAATACTTGGCATCATATTATCAAATATAATGTACCAAAAGATGCATAAAAATAAATCTAATCAAAATTGAAAATTTCATTTCATAATGTTTACCGTAATTCATTTTATAGATGTTTAAAACATTAAACATAGGGGTGTTGCCGCGTCACAACTAAATGTCACGTTTTAAAGTGTAGTTTGTTGGAATGAAAAAAGACAGACACATTTAAAAAAGCATCTTAAAAAGCATCTAATCCACCAAACATTTGAAAGACAAAATTTACTACATTTTCTAGTCTTTAATTAAACAATAAATGACTCTAAATTAATCTCTTAAAGTTCAATGAATCTTCATAAAAGTTTGAGAGATTGAGAGGTTTGACAGATCAAAGGAAAAGAATCTTTCTGACATCACAGAGAAATTACGTCGAACGTTTATGACGTTCGACGAACCTGTATTTACTGTAAATGTATTATATTTGATGGAAATTCATTTTTGAACAGGTTAGCGTAGATTTGATTTAGCGCAATCTGAATGTGTTAGATATACCTGTTTGATATACAAGGCATTTAGCGATGTACTTGATTTAGCGGACTCTGCGTACCGCCAAAATCGCTAATCAGAATACACCGCTAAATGTAATACGTTTACAGTATTAGGGATGCATGGCAGTAGAATACAGAATTGCTAATCCGTTAACCAAAATACGTTCTGACTGATTAACCTATTTTTAACACATTTTTTTTCCCAAACTTTGTACACTTTTTCTGGAATAGCTACACTGCATACTGTCATAACATTACGTGATCCAAGTTTATGAGACGCTTTATAAGTGTATTTTAAAGTACGAGGGTTTATCAAAAAGTTCGTGGACTGAGGCTATAAAATCAGCACTATGTTGTCTGAGCTTACAAAATTTATAAGGAACATAAAACAACAACAAAAAAAGAAATATTGAAAATTCTATCTTGATACGTTCATTATTTCCCAAATTATTGTAAAATAAAAATGACATTATATGATCACCCGGCGCCATCACCTTTTAGTTTCATGATGTCCGACAAGTCATTCTTTTTCAATGTCCGCTTCTACCTTGTACACTTATATTTATACACAACATGACACCCTGATAAGGTTCAGATTTATTAAGTTGAACCAATAAATATATACATTTTAACACTACATACACAGCATATTTACATTACAAAAGAGCAAAATAACAATATTGATGAGATTCCCTAGAGCTGAGTAAGTACTTCAATCCATCTTGTTTATATGACTTAACAATGTCATGAACAGCGGCTTTCAATGCATATACATTATTGCAAATGGATTTATATACTGGGAGAGATCCTCGCTTGATTGTGCCAGCATATTTTGTTTTTTGGAATTCAATATAGCTAAAACACATGATCAACGTCATTATTTGACATGATTAATTTTTAAAACCTTGACTACAAATCGACATTAACTCTGCATTCCTTTTCTCTCTGAATTTTTTTGGCATTAAAAACAAGTAATCTGGATGCATATTATAATTTTCTCCATAGCCAGTTTAAACATTTCCTATGTGTATACCAGTGTTTCCAGAGACAAAAGTTTATAGAATGTTGGAAAAGGAACCCCCCCTCCCTTTTTGACATCATTTCACGGCAATATTTTTTTGGAATACTCCATGTAAAATTTATGACAAAGTTTCATAGAACTTCCAGAATGAGGTAAAAATACCATATTTTATGGGCCATTAGTGTCCCAACACACACCTGAATTAATGGGATTTTTGGATGTCAAATTCTCATATCAAAATAGTTTTTCTTAGTTACACTTAGGTGGAAAAAACATCGTTTTCGAGGTTGTGTCGCCTGGACATACCATTGCTTACAAAAACATTACTAATTTATTGAAAAATAAAATTATGATTTGTGGTTTATTCTATAGATAGAAAGATGATTTTAACTACCGGTAGATGTTTTAAAAATCATTGATGTACTAAAGCAGTTTTAATTTTATGGCGCTAGTCCACAAACTTTTTGATAGCCCCTCGTATATGTCTTCAAACATTTTCTTTACAGAGAATCTTGATAAATGTAAATCTCAATCACAATCTTTAAAATGAATGTTGCAAGGACAAAGAAATGCGAACGATAGTATTGTTCTCCTGAATACCTCAGAGTCAATTTTCAAAAGTTAAGATATTCATATGATTTTTAATATGTATATTTAATGGATTTTCATAAAACATTTTTTATTTGGGAAAACAATGAGAGATAACTCTAGAATTTTTGTAAAACTCGTTCACTATAGAAATCAATGGAAAACTGAAACATTTTCTTCCCCTGCGGGAATCAAGGGTTAGCACTCCTACTTCTTTTCTCAGTTGTGAAATTGCGAGTTAATTTTAATTTCTAGTCTCAAAATTTTTTTTTGGTCACAAATTCGACCATTTTAAACGTAACTTGGAGCGCTGGTTTAAGGGCTAGATACTTTGTTAATTTCAGTTTTAAGCATTTAGATACCTTTGTATCGCTTATTCTTTTATACCCTTGGTAGTTTATTGTAAATTTATGATAGATGATGATTTACAAAATCCAATCTACATTTTGGTTATGAAATTAATAACATTAGGAACTTTAAATTGTTGTTGACAATGATGGGACAACAAGGAAACAACTTAATTCAGCTCCTGAACCACCTCTTTGCCAGACGAGATAATGTTATTGATTATTCAATTCACTAATTGGCATCTATTACTGTAGTACTCATCTAATAAAAAAAGAATTCGAAGAAATACCATCTAAAAGTATGTCTGAGAATTTTGGTATACTGTAAGTTGTTTTAATTCCACGGTGTTAAAATTTCATGATATCTCAAAAAGTACCAACTGCGATGGTTTTAATTTGACGCTACAAGAAATTAATTCACAATTTCGTATAAGCATTTAAACGTTTTTAAAAATTAACAATGACATTCACGGTGGGTTTAATTTTGCGGAAAAATAAATCACGAACATAGCGAAATTAAAACCATATTGATTATTTGCCAATTTGCAGTATTTTGCTTAGAAAAATAACAAATTTTTTTCATATGTTATCTTTCCAAAACCCCTGGTAATATATTCTGATTTTTTATCTAAGAATATTTTAGTGGACCTTCATTTTAGATTAAAAATTTCTAGAAAAACTTAACCAACAGGTAATGTACGTTACAAATGACCTTGGAGAATTCCATTTCCTTTACATATAGACCAAGTCTATGATTAATTCTTTTGTGCACACTACTGAAAAAGATCTGTTTCACTATTTATAGTAAAAAGTTCTATTTGTGTATATCTATACTAGTCTGCATAAAAATTTTCTATACTAGTCTGCATAAAAATTTTGAAGACAAAGAAAAAATACCAGGAACTTTGGTGATAAAAGGAAACCCAAAAAACTTCTGGTATTATAATCAATAAGGCAGCAGGAAGAAATAACAGAACAAAGTCAGCAACAGTGGAGTGTGTATCCTTTGCTGCTCCCTCAAACTGACAATGGCTTCCAATTCATCATCAGACATGTAAGTAAATCCGAATAAAATCTACAATTCAGAGAGGTCTTGTCATTAAAGCTTGTAGTTAAATGAAAGAAATTTCTCTTTTTTTTCAGTGAGCTAGCTATATGCAACATTTGTCAGAGTCGGTATACGAAGGACTGTGCTGTATTGTAGGAACCTCACGAGTTGTAGCCATGAGGAGAGATGTGGTGGATATTGTGGAGATAGTAGGAAACCAATTACTAAAGAATTTTCATAAAATGTTAAGTGGAAGTCAGAAAGAAGGCTTACGATTGAAAGGATCTGACTTTGACAACATGATATGGACAACACACGACAAAGTGATATGGAATTTATCTCAGACTAGATATCATCAGGAAGTTAGACAAAGATTAATTCTAGCGGATGTCAGACATAGTCCTCCAGGATTCGCTTTACTTCAGGCATTGATTATACCCAGAGAAAATAAATTTGATATTTCAGAACCAGTTTTTATTTCATTGGTCTTTATGAAAGGTATATAGTACATTTCTAGTTCAAAATACATACAGAATTTCGGTAGTTGGCTTGACTTTACAGATAAACCTGATTCTTTTATGCATGGTCCATGTGTCAGTGGAGTGAGTTATAACGGTGTAGAATATGATTTTGCCTACTGTTTTGCTAGTGATTTTTGGCCTCCATCTGCTTCCTCATGGATTGACAGATGTCACTCTTGGCCCCAGCCTGCTGTTGTTAATGATGTAGTAAAAAGTGGATGTCACTTTGTACCAATTGGACATAAACTAGGAAACCATCCAGATGAAGAATGGAGAATTTCTTTCTCTCTGGCAGAACAAAAACTTGTCTATGCAATGAACCATTGTCAATTACTTGTGTATGGACTCCTTAAAATATCATTAAAGGAAGTATTTTACATAATGCTTGGGAATAGCTGTAACTTACTGTGTTCCTATCATATGAAGACAGCAATATTCTGGGTGCTCCAACAAAACTTTATTCCTTACTGGCATCCACAAAATCTCCTGGAGTGTTTCTGGGTATGCTTTAAGCTCATCCTTAAATGGGTCTACGAGGGTATCTGTCCTAACTTTTTTATTCCAGAAAACAACATGTGTCTTCAAAATATCTATGGTGAAGCACAAAAGAATTTATTCAATGGATTACATACACTCTATCTGAGGGGAATATCATTTCTGCTATTCAGTCCCTCAATTAGGCCTTATCTTGTTATTTATGTTCTTCAAAATCCTAGACTCTACATTTGTACAGATGAATGTACTATCATTTCTGAGTTTGATTTTGAAATGAAACTATTTAAGGAGATTAAGGGACAAGCAAGATTACATGTACCTGTAGCAGACTTCAATACATTTATGAAAGCCTTAAACATAATAGAACAACTCTATATCAATGGTTCTTCCCTCTCTCCATACCATTTTTTTACATTAAAGAGACTTAGAGTGGTGGCACTTCAAAATACTACTTTCTTATTACACATGCACATTAACTCTGGTGCAATTAACAAATTGAGGTATAGTGCTGACAAATTAGCCCGAAATATGCTTAAATTAGCAGCCAAGACTGACTGTATTTCTGACCTGTTGTACCTTGGAATTTATTATTACAAGACATTTAGATTTAAGGAAGCTTTATCTGTTATAAAAAAGACAAAAGACAAGTTAGCACAACCTTATTTGGTGTATGAAAGTTATACCGAAGCTTTTGGAGAACATACTTGGTCTGCAACAATGAGAGAGACTCGAGCAATTGAAATAATACTTTTCAATAAAATCTGTTATATCAATGAATTAATGCCAGAACAAGAGTCTAGTTTACAGAATAGATCAGGAGTATTAGTGATTAATGTCCACATATTTTCACACATGTTAGAATTCTTTTGCTATTGCAACATTGACCCAATAAAAGCAAAATCAGCATTAGATGATCTTCAAAACATTGTATACAATTATCAGGGGTTTAACCATAAAGAATTGAGGGACATTGTCTGGCAAATTCTTGGGATATGCCAACAGATGGCAGGGGAGCTGCAGGCTGCTCTACACTCTTACCAACAATCCCTCCAGTATAAATACCACGGAATACAAAGAGCTACACTAATGAGAGTACAAAGTCTACACTGTGAAGGTGGTCTATAAACTCAAGGAGTGAAAGTGAAAACATGTTCCAACATTTCCATGTGATTCCAAGGTAATCATATACGGGTTGAAGAATCCTTCAAATTCATGGGAATTCAAAAACCATATGCAATGATCAAGCATCAATAGAAAACAAAATGATTAAAAAACTGACATAGTCAGAGAGGCCAAGGGCTGTTAAAAGACTAAGAAGACATACATGTACATTCAGACTTACATGTGCGTGTATACAGACAAAGTGATATGACCGATAAATTTATAACAACCTGTCTCTTATTGTAAAGTTCTTTTGTGTAAAATTTTGTGAAAATGTATCTTAAGTTTGAAAACTGTTTGAGTTATCAGGTCAAACCAAAAGTGTTGAAGATCAAATAAAAAGACAGAAGGACAGCTGATGGACAATGTGATTCCTATAACCCCTCAAAACTTAGTTTGCAGGGGGTATAATAAATAAAAAAAGGTTTATTTCAAAGTATCATGTTGCAAAATATTTCATCCGAGGTATCCTTAGATATACTCATGTTGATTTAACATCTCTTTTCATTCCTCAATTAGAGTTTCAGAATAACTGCAACAATGACTTTGAGAGGTTACACTCTTAATTAAAAATAGACTTCACAACCCTATAAGGATTTTCAGGCATGTTAATATTGACTTAATAGTAGGTGGAATGTATAAACCCATACTAAAATTCATACAACTCTGTTATAAAATTTAGGGCTGGGTATTGGCCCAAGATTTCGTATTGCGATATATTGCGATATTTTAAACTGTATTGCGATATGTATTGCAATATTTTTAATGTAATTTAAATGGCATTTTCTTACTATGTTTAATTAAATTTACATGCAGAATGTACATAACTATGATAAATAACCAACGCGTAAAAAAATCTTGTTGATTTCATTTAAGTTATATTCTGAAATGTTCCTACAAAGCAACTTCTGTCTTACTGTTTGGCTTAAGAACAAACTTTCATACATTCATTTCTATATTTAATGACAAAATTCCTAAATCTAAGCATATTGCTAATATATCGATATTACAAAATCGTATTGCGATAAGATATTTTCGTCATTGTATTGCAATATATTGAAATAGCGATATTATTGCCCAGCCCTAATAAAATTATGAATATAAAAGAATGTATAGAAAATTATTTGGACATATGCACCCCACTAAAGACTTTCTTTCCAAAAGTAACCCTGTATCATTATCTTTTGCACAATATATCTCCTACTAGTCTGTAAATAGACAGCTATGGACAGATGGATGATCAGAAAAGCTCAACTGAGCTTTAATCAACTCAGGTGAGCTAAAGGCCTTCTCATCATTACTTGCACCTAATAAATCTAGCAATCTAATTAAAATTAGATGTTAGATCCACTCGCATACTTGCCACACTAACATCTAACAACATCTCATAGAGGATCATGTCAGCTAGAGGTCAAATTCGGAACAGCTCTAGACTTATTGGCCTCAACAATATACAATGATTTTGCAGGCAACAATTTGATTGGCTGAAGGAATCTGACCTCTGACGTGACCCTCTTTGGGATGTTGTTAGATGTTAGTGTAGTGAGTATGCGAGCGGATCTAACATCTACAGGGTGGTGACAAAAGTGAGTAAAATTTCCGCCATTTTGAATTCTGATTTCCGAAATCGCGCTAATGCAAATAAAGTATTCAATACATATACAGCTTCAAAAGTTGTTGTTGTCATTTATAAGAATGATTTTTGGTACGACTGTGTAAGCTCTTCAGTGTAAGGAGGTACAAGCGTCTGTTTCTACTTTAGACCGCCATTAGTTTACAATGGATACGAAACGACAGGAAATCAAAGAGACAAAAACAATTATTTTGGAGTTAATTGACAGCGGTTTCAAACAAAGTGAAATATCTAAAGTATTGAAAATAAGTCCAGCAACAATATGTAGGTTTTTGAAGTGGTATCAAGACAGCGGGTCTATTGAAAACCGCCATCAATCTGTGATTAGTCAAAAATTTTCTAGTTCATGGGGAAGTAATTTTGTTCACATGTTGTGTTGTGGTACATCTCTTGCTTATCATGTAAATGGTCCCGGGTTCAAATCCTGGACATTCCATATTCTTTTTTTTTAAATATATTTTCAGGTCACCTGAGTAACTCAGGTGACCTATTGCTATCTGTTTTCGTCCGTCGTCATGCGTCGTGTGTCGTGTGTTAACATTTGAACATTTTCATCTTCTTCTCTGCAACCACTGACCCAATTTCAACCAAATTTGGCACAAAGCATCTATGGGTGAAGGGGAACAAAAATTGTGAATTTCATGGTCCCTGCCCCCCTGGGGCCTGGGGGGTGGGGCAAAAACCACTAAAATTAATGCAATCTTGAAAAATCTTCTTCTTTACTCCTGGACATCAAGCAGGCAAACTGTTGGCATGAATGTAATGAGCATTGAGTCCTCTACCAAAATTGTGAAATTCATGGCCCCAGGGTCAGGGGTTCTAGTGCTAGGGTGGGGCTACATAGATTATATAGTGAAAATGCATTATTTCTTTGAAAATCTTCTTCTCTGCTACTGGGTATTAAATAAACTAACTAAGAACATAATAATGATGAGCAAGAGTGCCTCTTCCAGATTTGTGAATTTTATGGCCCCAGGGTCAGGGGTTCTGGTGTTAGGGCGGGGCTCTATAGATTATGTATTAAAAATGCATTTAATCTTTGAAAATCTTCTTCTCTGCTTCTGGATATCAAATAAACTAACTAAGCACATAGTTATGATGAGCAAGAGTGCCTTTTCCAAAATTGTGAATTTTATGGCCCCAGGGTCAGGGGTTCTGGTGTTAGGGTGGGGCTCTATTGATTATATAGTAAAAATACAATAATTCTTTGAAAATATTTTCTTTTGCGTCTGGGTTTTATGCCAACGATTCAAGTATATATATTTATGATGAACAAAGGTGCATCTAGCAACGTGGTTTTTTTAGGCCCCCAGGGTCAGAGGGGGGGGGGGTTACATAGTCTGAAAATAAATTAATGCTTTGAAATCTGCTCTTTGGTATTAATAAACCATTTTATGATAAAATTTGCAAAATTTTGAAATATGTGGCCCCTGGGTCAGTGGTTCCTTTGGGGTGAGGTGCACAACTGGGTATAAAGTGGAAGTGCATTTTCTCTTTGTTACAATTATGCTGTATAATTTGAATTCCTCCCGTTTTAAATTTGCCCAATCAAGAAGAGGGCAAAAGGGGGAAAATAAAATGGAGGCGAAAATTTCCCTGTATACAGTATATTTAAGAACTCATAATTTTAAAGAAATAGAATATATTGTGTCTATGAAAATTTTGGTCAGTATTGGTTGCATCTTAACAAAGTTATAAACATTGTCTACGACTTTTTCGGACAACCCTCATATATATTTAATAATTGTACAAATTCAGTCAGGGGGGATACAGTCCCCAAATCCCCCAACTGTGCATGTTCTTCTTTTTCCCTAAGCGGGGGACACAATGAAAAATATCAAAGAAAAAAGGCTGGCTTCATATGCTGAAAACTCTCAAATTTCATCATCTTTTGCTGTACTAGTACTCTTCTAACAAAAATAGAAGAAATACCACTGTTACAACGCACTTTGAAAAATTACGCACTTTGAAAAATTTTTTCAAAGTGCATTAATTTTTGGGACCAGGTTAACGCACTTTGAAAAATTTTTTCAAAGTGCGTTGAATTTGGGACCAAATCAACGCACTTTGAAAAATTTTTTCAAAGTGCGTTAAAACTGTACATCATAATTTTACACCATGTAAACATTTAACGCACTTTGAAAAAATTTTCATGAAACAAAAGGAATTAGACTTATATTTTAGAAATAGACAACAGTATTATCCCCTTGCAACGTATGATGGGATATAGTGATGCGATTATGTGTGTTATTACTTTATGTGTATGCTAGTTTTTTCTGTGTGGAATTGACGTAATTTGTATCGGGATCTTTTTTGGGAAGGAATGCTCCGCTTTGCGGTGCCCTTACTTTGATGTGTTTTTTTCTAAAAACTGATGGATTGAAGAAAACCAAGAAACGGAAAACGAAGAAAAGACTGGCTGAATTAAGGTCTATCAGCTCAACAAATTGAAATTTTGTTCTTTTAAATCTCAAAGTCTATTTATGTTCATTTTCAGGAAAATCAGAATTTTAATAACTAGCTGTAAATTCCTTATTTTTCGCGAGTAATTTTTATCGCGAACTGGCTCTCAAACGTCAAATCGCTAGAATTATAATTCGCGAATGAACGGTTTATTAACAGATTTTACATAGATTTAAGCACCAGAAAAATAAAAGCGAGAAATATTTTTTTTCGTGAGTGTGATTCTCGCGAAATTAAGCAAAAATCAATTCCTCGCTTATATTAAGGAATCTACAGTACCTGTCTGCTTTTCGATGTTAATTTGATACCATATCTGATAATCTCTCTGTTAAACTCCAGGTGTTTAAAAACACAAGTTTTGCCAAAATTATAGAGTTATTTCTCTTTGGTATCCCAAATAAGTAAGGTTTTATGAAAATTCATATAAATATCTATAAATTTTTTTAGAATCATTCCAATATGTTAACATTTGAGAATTGACTAAGAGATAGGCGGAAGAACAATACTATCGTTCGTAGTTCTTTACGACATTGAATGTTGACCTTTTGACCCCAAATTCAAAAGGGGTCTCCCTAAGGCCACAGGGATTCTGTTATGTTAAATTTCATTGCAAATGTTCAAAGGGTTGGCGAGATATCGTGTGGAAACGAAAGCGTTACAGAAAGACGGATGGACGGACATCTAGACAGACAGATAGACCCAAATTAATATCTCCCACTTTTCAAGCTGGGACAAAAAGTATCAAATCAGGTTCAAATGATAATTTATCATACCTAAGATTTGTAGGAATATTCATTCAATATTGACTAAGCCATGCAGAATTTTTTTTTCAAAGTGCGTTAATATGGTCGATATTAACGCACTTTGAAAAAAAAATTATTTTTTCAAAGTGCGTTAACCTGGTCCCAAAATTTAACGCACTTTGAAAAATTTTTTCAAAGTGCGTAATTTTTTCAAAGTGCGTTGCCACATACCATCTAAAATCATATTTGAGAATTTTGCTTTTCATGTATTTTGCATAGAAAATCACCAAGTTTTCATCATTTGTTATCTTTCCAAAACCCCTATAGTTAATATATTCTGATTTTCTTAGAAAGAATATGTTAGTGGCCTGGAGCTTCATTTTAAATTCTTGGAAAAATACCAAGAACAGGTAATGTACATTGCAAATTACTTATTAAGTATTTGATAATTTTCCTTTACATATAGACCTAGTCTATTATTAATTCTTTTGTGCAAGCTAGTGAAAAAGATCTGTTACTATTTATAGTAAAAAGTTTTATTTGTGTATATCTATTCTAGTCTGCATAAAAATTTTAGAGACAAAAAATAATATCAGCTAGGGGAAAAGGGTGATAAAAGGAAACCCAAAAAACTCATGGTATTATGATTAATAAGACAGCAGGAAGGAAAAATACAAAGCAAGTCATTAACAGTGGAGTGTGCATCCTAAGCTGCACCCTCAAACTGACAATGGCTTCCAATTCATCATCAGATATGTAAGTAAATCTTAATAAAATCTACAATTCAGAGAGGTCTTGCCATCAAATCTTGTAATTAAATGAAAGAAATTTCTTCTTTTTTTTTTTTTTCAGTGAGCTAGCTATGCAACATTTGTCAGAGTCGGTATACTTAGGACTGTGTCATAAAGTGGGAACCTCACGAGTTGTAGTCATGAGAAGAGATGTGATAGACATTGTAGAGATAGTGAACAATCAAGTATACAGGGACTTTCATAAAATGCTAAGTGGAAGTCAGAGAGAAGGATTTAAATTAAAAGGAGCTGATTTTGACACTATGATATGGAGAAAAGAGGACAAAGTGATATGGAATTTATCTCAGACTAGGCATTATCAGGAAGTCAAAAATGTAGAAGGAGTAGTTGTGAAATTAATTCTTGCGGATGTCAGTCATAGTCCTCCAGGATTCACATTACTTCAGGCATTGATACCCAGAGTAAATACAATAATATGTATTCCAGAAGCAGTTTTTATGGCATTGGTCTTTATGAATGGTAGATATTACATTTCTAGCACAAAATACAGACAATATAGTAGTTGCCTTGACTCTATTAATGCACGTGCTTCTTTTATGCATGGTCCATGTGTCAGTGGGGTGCTTTTTGATGGTGAAGAATATGATCATGCCCACTGTTTTGCCTGTGACTTTTGGCCTCCCTCTGCTTCCTCGTGGATTGACAGATGTCACTCTTGGCCCCAGCCTGCTGTTGTTTATGATGTAGTAAAAAGTGGATGTCACATTGTACCAATTGGACATAAACTAGGAAACCATCCAGATGAAGAATGGAGAATTTCTTTCTCTCTGGCAGAACAAAAACTTGTCTACACGATGAACCACTGTCAATTACTAGTGTATGGACTCCTTAAAATATCATTGAAAGAGATATTTCATGAAATACTTGGAGAAAGTAGTAAGTTATTGTGTTCGTATCATATGAAGACAGCAGTATTCTGGGTGCTCCAACAAAACATAGTACCCTACTGGCATCCAAAAAATCTCCTGGAGTGTTTCTGGGTCTGCTTCAAGCTCATCCTTAAATGGGTCCATGAGGGGGTCTGTCCTAACTTTTTTATTCCAGACAACAACATGTTTCTTCATAATATCTATGGCGAAGTACAGAAGAATTTATTCAATGAACTATATACACTGTATCAGAGGGGAATATCATTTCTGCTGTTCAGTTCCTCAATTAAGCCTTATCTTGTTAACGTTCTTCAGAGTCCTAGACTGAACATTTGTACAGATGAGTGTACTATAATTTCTGAGCTTGATTTTGATTTGAAATTATTTGTTGAGATTAGGGAAAAAGTAAGCTTACCTTTAATAGACTTCAATGGATGCATGAAAGTCTTGCACATGATAGAACAACACAATTTCAATGGTTCTTCCCTCTCTCAGTACCAATTTTTTACATTACAAAAACTTAAAGTGTTAGCCCTTCAGATTACTACGTTTATATTACATATGTACATTAACTTTAGTTCAATTAACAAATTTAAGTATAGTGCTGATAAATTAGCCCTTTACATGCTTAAATTAGCAGCCAAGACTGGCTGTATTTCTGACCTGTTGTACCTGGGAATTTATTATTACAAGACATTCAGATTTAAGGAAGCTTTATCTGTTATAAAAATGACAAAAGGCAAGATTGCCCAACCATATTTGATGTATAAGATTTATACTGAGGCTGTTGGGGAACAGGCCTGGTCTTCAAAAATGAGGGAGGATCTAGCAGTTAACATTAGGCTTTTCAATGAAATCTGTTACATCAATGAATTACTGCCAGAACAAAGGTCTGGTTTACTGAATGAATCAGCTGGATTAGTGATTGATACCCGCACATTTTCACACATGCTAGAATTCCTTTGCTATTGCAACACTGACCCAATAAAAGCAAAATCAGCATTAGATCATTTACAAAATATTGTATACAAATATCAGGGGTTTAATCACGAAGAAATGATGGACATTAACTGGCAAATTCTTGGGATATGCCAACAGATGGCAGGGGATCTGCAGGCTGCTCTATACTCTTACCAACAATCCCTCCAGTATAAATTCCATGGAATACAAACAGCTACACTAATGAGGATAAAAAGTTTACACTGTGAAGGTGGTCTATAAACTCATGGAGTGAAAGTGAAACAAGTACCAACATTTCTGTGATTCTAAGGTAGTCATATACTGATTGATGAATCCTTCAAATTCATGGGAATTCAGAACCATGCACTGATCAAGCATCAATAGAAAAACATGTTTAGAAAACCTACCCAGTCAAAGAGACTAAAAGGGCTGTTAAAAAAAGATGAACATGTACATTCAGACTTACACATGTCTGTATACAGACAAAGTGATATGACCGATAAATTTAAAACAATCTGTCTCTTATTGTAAAGTTCTTTCATGTAAAATTTTGTGAAAATGGACAATGTGATTCCTATAACCCCTCAAAACTTAGTTTGCAGGGGGCATAATAAATAAAAAATAGTTTATTTCAAAGTATCATGTTGCAAAATATTTCATCCAAGGTATTCTTAGATATACTCATGTTGCTTTAACATCTCTTTTCATTCCACAATTAGAGTTTCAGAATAACTACAACAATGACTTTGAGAGGTTAAACTCTTAAAATAGACTTAACCCAAAAGGATTTTCAGGCATGTTAATATTGACTTAATAGTCAGTAGAATGTATAAACCCATACTAAAATTCATACAACTCTGTTATAAATTTATGAATACAAAAGAATTAGGGATGTCAACGAGTACCAGGTTAACCAGGTACTCGATCGAACGTCCGGGTATCAAATACTACAATCGGTACTCGGTTAATCGGAATATATTTTTGAATGTTTCTAAGCTCATTTATTAATGCATTGAAACATCGGTTTTAAAACGTAAGATGTTCATTGTATTTGTATATACAGTAATAATTAGGGTTTTCTACACCTCTAAATGACCGTTATTGCCCGAGGCAGTGTTTATACCGTAATTATGGTGACCAAACACCTGGTACCTGGCTTTTCTCACCTTCGACTGTCTTCTACCCTTATTTTTTGTTTGCTTTAATGATTTGTTTTCACTGAACATCGTTTAAGGTCTATTATGTTTAAATAAATTAGATAATTTTGTCAATTCTATAAGAAGCCGTAAATTCTCAGGAAAAGAGACAGATGATGTTATACATGTGAATGAATTGTTGATATGGTTGTGTTTGATTACATGCCAATTAATTCAAATGGTTGAAGGCAAAGGCTTTAAAAACTGATATCCATCATTGCATCAAACTACAATATACCGTCCCGTAATACTATAAAATATAGGATCGAAAACATGTACAAAGATCGTTAATCCGCTCTGTTATACATGTAGGAGAATTATCTAATAAATAAATTGATCTTTGAAAAAATCTTTCATTAAATTTTGTCTCATCAGGCATGAAGTGCTTATAATTATTACATCAGATTTACGGGTAAACCTCCCATCGGAGCATACAGTTTTATTTCTACAAGAGTTTACAATGTTTTACAGTTATAAATGTTACTTGTTCGTATTTATTTACACTTTTACCGAATACCCGGGTACTCGATCAGAAAAACGTCCTAGTAACCAAGTATTTAAAAAAAATTGATCGATTTGACATCCCTGAAAAGAATTTATAGAAAATTATTTGGACATATGCACCCCACTAAAGACTTTCTTTCCAAAAGTAACCCAGTATCATTATCTT